>NW_027364586.1:0-205544 GCF_046119375.1 Phyllobates terribilis
TTGCACCTTGCAATGCGGAGAAATTACTGTTTGTGCATTTACAATATTCATTGATTTTTGCCATTGAAAAACGTCCAGAAATGATTGAAGCTACTGACTGAATGAAAGGAGCTGGCATCTCACTCTCTTTGAATCTTCTTTATCATGCTAAGAGGAGCAGGAAAAAGCAAAAAATTTCAGAATTGCACCTTGCAATGCGGAGAAATTACTGTTTGTGCATTTACAATATTCATTGATTTTTGCCATTGAAAAACATCATGTTATTCATATACCAGAAATGTTTGAAGCTACTGACTGAATGAAAGGAGCTGGCATCTCACTCTCTTTGAATCTTCTTTATCATGCTAAGAGGAGCAGGAAAAAGCAAAAAATTTCAGAATTGCACCTTGCAATGCGGAGAAATTACTGTTTGTGCATTTACAATATTCATTGATTTTTGCCATTGAAAAACGTCCAGAAATGATTGAAGCTACTGACTGAATGAAAGGAGCTGGCATCTCACTCTCTTTGAATCTTCTTTATCATGCTAAGAGGAGCAGGAAAAAGCAAAAAATTTCAGACTTGCACCTTGCAATGCGGAGAAATTACTGTTTGTGCATTTACAATATTCATTGATTTTTGCCATTGAAAAACATCATGTTATTCATATACCAGAAATGTTTGAAGCTACTGACTGAATTAAAGGAGCTGGCATCTCACTCTCTTTGAATCTTCTTTATCATGCTAAGAGGAGCAGGAAAAAGCAAAAAATTTCAGAATTGCACCTTGCAATGCGGAGAAATTACTGTTTGTGCATTTACAATATTCATTGATTTTTGCCATTGAAAAACATCATGTTATTCATATACCAGAAATGATTGAAGCTACTGACTGAATGAAAGGAGCTGGCATCTCACTCTCTTTGAATCTTCTTTATCATGCTAAGAGGAGCAGGAAAAAGCAAAAAATTTCAGAATTGCACCTTGCAATGCGGAGAAATTACTGTTTGTGCATTTACAATATTCATTGATTTTTGCCATTGAAAAACGTCCAGAAATGATTGAAGCTACTGACTGAATGAAAGGAGCTGGCATCTCACTCTCTTTGAATCTTCTTTATCATGCTAAGAGGAGCAGGAAAAAGCAAAAAATTTCAGAATTGCACCTTGCAATGCGGAGAAATTACTGTTTGTGCATTTACAATATTCATTGATTTTTGCCATTGAAAAACATCATGTTATTCATATACCAGAAATGGTTGAAGCTACTGACTGAATGAAAGGAGCTGGCATCTCACTCTCTTTGAATCTTCTTTATCATGCTAAGAGGAGCAGGAAAAAGCAAAAAATTTCAGAATTGCACCTTGCAATGCGGAGAAATTACTGTTTGTGCATTTACAATATTCATTGATTTTTGCCATTGAAAAACATCATGTTATTCATATACCAGAAATGATTGAAGCTACTGACTGAATGAAAGGAGCTGGCATCTCACTCTCTTTGAATCTTCTTTATCATGCTAAGAGGAGCAGGAAAAAGCAAAAAATTTCAGAATTGCACCTTGCAATGCGGAGAAATTACTGTTTGTGCATTTACAATATTCATTGATTTTTGCCATTGAAAAACGTCCAGAAATGATTGAAGCTACTGACTGAATGAAAGGAGCTGGCATCTCACTCTCTTTGAATCTTCTTTATCATGCTAAGAGGAGCAGGAAAAAGCAAAAAATTTCAGAATTGCACCTTGCAATGCGGAGAAATTACTGTTTGTGCATTTACAATATTCATTGATTTTTGCCATTGAAAAACATCATGTTATTCATATACCAGAAATGATTGAAGCTACTGACTGAATGAAAGGAGCTGGCATCTCACTCTCTTTGAATCTTCTTTATCATGCTAAGAGGAGCAGGAAAAAGCAAAAAATTTCAGAATTGCACCTTGCAATGCGGAGAAATTACTGTTTGTGCATTTACAATATTCATTGATTTTTGCCATTGAAAAACGTCCAGAAATGATTGAAGCTACTGACTGAATGAAAGGAGCTGGCATCTCACTCTCTTTGAATCTTCTTTATCATGCTAAGAGGAGCAGGAAAAAGCAAAAAATTTCAGAATTGCACCTTGCAATGCGGAGAAATTACTGTTTGTGCATTTACAATATTCATTGATTTTTGCCATTGAAAAACGTCCAGAAATGATTGAAGCTACTGACTGAATGAAAGGAGCTGGCATCTCACTCTCTTTGAATCTTCTTTATCATGCTAAGAGGAGCAGGAAAAAGCAAAAAATTTCAGAATTGCACCTTGCAATGCGGAGAAATTACTGTTTGTGCATTTACAATATTCATTGATTTTTGCCATTGAAAAACATCATGTTATTCATATACCAGAAATGGTTGAAGCTACTGACTGAATGAAAGGAGCTGGCATCTCACTCTCTTTGAATCTTCTTTATCATGCTAAGAGGAGCAGGAAAAAGCAAAAAATTTCAGAATTGCACCTTGCAATGCGGAGAAATTACTGTTTGTGCATTTACAATATTCATTGATTTTTGCCATTGAAAAACATCATGTTATTCATATACCAGAAATGATTGAAGCTACTGACTGAATGAAAGGAGCTGGCATCTCACTCTCTTTGAATCTTCTTTATCATGCTAAGAGGAGCAGGAAAAAGCAAAAAATTTCAGAATTGCACCTTGCAATGCGGAGAAATTACTGTTTGTGCATTTACAATATTCATTGATTTTTGCCATTGAAAAACGTCCAGAAATGATTGAAGCTACTGACTGAATGAAAGGAGCTGGCATCTCACTCTCTTTGAATCTTCTTTATCATGCTAAGAGGAGCAGGAAAAAGCAAAAAATTTCAGAATTGCACCTTGCAATGCGGAGAAATTACTGTTTGTGCATTTACAATATTCATTGATTTTTGCCATTGAAAAACGTCCAGAAATGATTGAAGCTACTGACTGAATGAAAGGAGCTGGCATCTCACTCTCTTTGAATCTTCTTTATCATGCTAAGAGGAGCAGGAAAAAGCAAAAAATTTCAGAATTGCACCTTGCAATGCGGAGAAATTACTGTTTGTGCATTTACAATATTCATTGATTTTTGCCATTGAAAAACATCATGTTATTCATATACCAGAAATGTTTGAAGCTACTGACTGAATGAAAGGAGCTGGCATCTCACTCTCTTTGAATCTTCTTTATCATGCTAAGAGGAGCAGGAAAAAGCAAAAAATTTCAGAATTGCACATTGCAATGCGGAGAAATTACTGTTTGTGCATTTACAATATTCATTGATTTTTGCCATTGAAAAACGTCCAGAAATGATTGAAGCTACTGACTGAATGAAAGGAGCTGGCATCTCACTCTCTTTGAATCTTCTTTATCATGCTAAGAGGAGCAGGAAAAAGCAAAAAATTTCAGAATTGCACCTTGCAATGCGGAGAAATTACTGTTTGTGCATTTACAATATTCATTGATTTTTGCCATTGAAAAACATCATGTTATTCATATACCAGAAATGTTTGAAGCTACTTACTGAATGAAAGGAGCTGGCATCTCACTCTCTTTGAATCTTCTTTATAATGCTAAGAGGAGCAGGAAAAAGCAAAAAATTTCAGAATTGCACCTTGCAATGCGGAGAAATTACTGTTTGTGCATTTACAATATTCATTGATTTTTGCCATTGAAAAACGTCCAGAAATGATTGAAGCTACTGACTGAATGAAAGGAGCTGGCATCTCACTCTCTTTGAATCTTCTTTATCATGCTAAGAGGAGCAGGAAAAAGCAAAAAATTTCAGAATTGCACCTTGCAATGCGGAGAAATTACTGTTTGTGCATTTACAATATTCATTGATTTTTGCCATTGAAAAACGTCCAGAAATGATTGAAGCTACTGACTGAATGAAAGGAGCTGGCATCTCACTCTCTTTGAATCTTCTTTATCATGCTAAGAGGAGCAGGAAAAAGCAAAAAATTTCAGAATTGCACCTTGCAATGCGGAGAAATTACTGTTTGTGCATTTACAATATTCATTGATTTTTGCCATTGAAAAACATCATGTTATTCATATACCAGAAATGGTTGAAGCTACTGACTGAATGAAAGGAGCTGGCATCTCACTCTCTTTGAATCTTCTTTATCATGCTAAGAGGAGCAGGAAAAAGCAAAAAATTTCAGAATTGCACCTTGCAATGCGGAGAAATTACTGTTTGTGCATTTACAATATTCATTGATTTTTGCCATTGAAAAACATCATGTTATTCATATACCAGAAATGATTGAAGCTACTGACTGAATGAAAGGAGCTGGCATCTCACTCTCTTTGAATCTTCTTTATCATGCTAAGAGGAGCAGGAAAAAGCAAAAAATTTCAGAATTGCACCTTGCAATGCGGAGAAATTACTGTTTGTGCATTTACAATATTCATTGATTTTTGCCATTGAAAAACGTCCAGAAATGATTGAAGCTACTGACTGAATGAAAGGAGCTGGCATCTCACTCTCTTTGAATCTTCTTTATCATGCTAAGAGGAGCAGGAAAAAGCAAAAAATTTCAGAATTGCACCTTGCAATGCGGAGAAATTACTGTTTGTGCATTTACAATATTCATTGATTTTTGCCATTGAAAAACGTCCAGAAATGATTGAAGCTACTGACTGAATGAAAGGAGCTGGCATCTCACTCTCTTTGAATCTTCTTTATCATGCTAAGAGGAGCAGGAAAAAGCAAAAAATTTCAGAATTGCACCTTGCAATGCGGAGAAATTACTGTTTGTGCATTTACAATATTCATTGATTTTTGCCATTGAAAAACATCATGTTATTCATATACCAGAAATGATTGAAGCTACTGACTGAATTAAAGGAGCTGGCATCTCACTCTCTTTGAATCTTCTTTATCATGCTAAGAGGAGCAGGAAAAAGCAAAAAATTTCAGAATTGCACCTTGCAATGCGGAGAAATTACTGTTTGTGCATTTACAATATTCATTGATTTTTGCCATTGAAAAACATCATGTTATTCATATACCAGAAATGATTGAAGCTACTGACTGAATGAAAGGAGCTGGCATCTCACTCTCTTTGAATCTTCTTTATCATGCTAAGAGGAGCAGGAAAAAGCAAAAAATTTCAGAATTGCACCTTGCAATGCGGAGAAATTACTGTTTGTGCATTTACAATATTCATTGATTTTTGCCATTGAAAAACGTCCAGAAATGATTGAAGCTACTGACTGAATGAAAGGAGCTGGCATCTCACTCTCTTTGAATCTTCTTTATCATGCTAAGAGGAGCAGGAAAAAGCAAAAAATTTCAGAATTGCACCTTGCAATGCGGAGAAATTACTGTTTGTGCATTTACAATATTCATTGATTTTTGCCATTGAAAAACATCATGTTATTCATATACCAGAAATGGTTGAAGCTACTGACTGAATGAAAGGAGCTGGCATCTCACTCTCTTTGAATCTTCTTTATCATGCTAAGAGGAGCAGGAAAAAGCAAAAAATTTCAGAATTGCACCTTGCAATGCGGAGAAATTACTGTTTGTGCATTTACAATATTCATTGATTTTTGCCATTGAAAAACATCATGTTATTCATATACCAGAAATGATTGAAGCTACTGACTGAATGAAAGGAGCTGGCATCTCACTCTCTTTGAATCTTCTTTATCATGCTAAGAGGAGCAGGAAAAAGCAAAAAATTTCAGAATTGCACCTTGCAATGCGGAGAAATTACTGTTTGTGCATTTACAATATTCATTGATTTTTGCCATTGAAAAACGTCCAGAAATGATTGAAGCTACTGACTGAATGAAAGGAGCTGGCATCTCACTCTCTTTGAATCTTCTTTATCATGCTAAGAGGAGCAGGAAAAAGCAAAAAATTTCAGAATTGCACCTTGCAATGCGGAGAAATTACTGTTTGTGCATTTACAATATTCATTGATTTTTGCCATTGAAAAACATCATGTTATTCATATACCAGAAATGATTGAAGCTACTGACTGAATGAAAGGAGCTGGCATCTCACTCTCTTTGAATCTTCTTTATCATGCTAAGAGGAGCAGGAAAAAGCAAAAAATTTCAGAATTGCACCTTGCAATGCGGAGAAATTACTGTTTGTGCATTTACAATATTCATTGATTTTTGCCATTGAAAAACGTCCAGAAATGATTGAAGCTACTGACTGAATGAAAGGAGCTGGCATCTCACTCTCTTTGAATCTTCTTTATCATGCTAAGAGGAGCAGGAAAAAGCAAAAAATTTCAGAATTGCACCTTGCAATGCGGAGAAATTACTGTTTGTGCATTTACAATATTCATTGATTTTTGCCATTGAAAAACGTCCAGAAATGATTGAAGCTACTGACTGAATGAAAGGAGCTGGCATCTCACTCTCTTTGAATCTTCTTTATCATGCTAAGAGGAGCAGGAAAAAGCAAAAAATTTCAGAATTGCACCTTGCAATGCGGAGAAATTACTGTTTGTGCATTTACAATATTCATTGATTTTTGCCATTGAAAAACATCATGTTATTCATATACCAGAAATGGTTGAAGCTACTGACTGAATGAAAGGAGCTGGCATCTCACTCTCTTTGAATCTTCTTTATCATGCTAAGAGGAGCAGGAAAAAGCAAAAAATTTCAGAATTGCACCTTGCAATGCGGAGAAATTACTGTTTGTGCATTTACAATATTCATTGATTTTTGCCATTGAAAAACATCATGTTATTCATATACCAGAAATGATTGAAGCTACTGACTGAATGAAAGGAGCTGGCATCTCACTCTCTTTGAATCTTCTTTATCATGCTAAGAGGAGCAGGAAAAAGCAAAAAATTTCAGAATTGCACCTTGCAATGCGGAGAAATTACTGTTTGTGCATTTACAATATTCATTGATTTTTGCCATTGAAAAACGTCCAGAAATGATTGAAGCTACTGACTGAATGAAAGGAGCTGGCATCTCACTCTCTTTGAATCTTCTTTATCATGCTAAGAGGAGCAGGAAAAAGCAAAAAATTTCAGAATTGCACCTTGCAATGCGGAGAAATTACTGTTTGTGCATTTACAATATTCATTGATTTTTGCCATTGAAAAACGTCCAGAAATGATTGAAGCTACTGACTGAATGAAAGGAGCTGGCATCTCACTCTCTTTGAATCTTCTTTATCATGCTAAGAGGAGCAGGAAAAAGCAAAAAATTTCAGAATTGCACCTTGCAATGCGGAGAAATTACTGTTTGTGCATTTACAATATTCATTGATTTTTGCCATTGAAAAACATCATGTTATTCATATACCAGAAATGTTTGAAGCTACTGACTGAATGAAAGGAGCTGGCATCTCACTCTCTTTGAATCTTCTTTATCATGCTAAGAGGAGCAGGAAAAAGCAAAAAATTTCAGAATTGCACATTGCAATGCGGAGAAATTACTGTTTGTGCATTTACAATATTCATTGATTTTTGCCATTGAAAAACGTCCAGAAATGATTGAAGCTACTGACTGAATGAAAGGAGCTGGCATCTCACTCTCTTTGAATCTTCTTTATCATGCTAAGAGGAGCAGGAAAAAGCAAAAAATTTCAGAATTGCACCTTGCAATGCGGAGAAATTACTGTTTGTGCATTTACAATATTCATTGATTTTTGCCATTGAAAAACATCATGTTATTCATATACCAGAAATGTTTGAAGCTACTTACTGAATGAAAGGAGCTGGCATCTCACTCTCTTTGAATCTTCTTTATAATGCTAAGAGGAGCAGGAAAAAGCAAAAAATTTCAGAATTGCACCTTGCAATGCGGAGAAATTACTGTTTGTGCATTTACAATATTCATTGATTTTTGCCATTGAAAAACGTCCAGAAATGATTGAAGCTACTGACTGAATGAAAGGAGCTGGCATCTCACTCTCTTTGAATCTTCTTTATCATGCTAAGAGGAGCAGGAAAAAGCAAAAAATTTCAGAATTGCACCTTGCAATGCGGAGAAATTACTGTTTGTGCATTTACAATATTCATTGATTTTTGCCATTGAAAAACGTCCAGAAATGATTGAAGCTACTGACTGAATGAAAGGAGCTGGCATCTCACTCTCTTTGAATCTTCTTTATCATGCTAAGAGGAGCAGGAAAAAGCAAAAAATTTCAGAATTGCACCTTGCAATGCGGAGAAATTACTGTTTGTGCATTTACAATATTCATTGATTTTTGCCATTGAAAAACATCATGTTATTCATATACCAGAAATGGTTGAAGCTACTGACTGAATGAAAGGAGCTGGCATCTCACTCTCTTTGAATCTTCTTTATCATGCTAAGAGGAGCAGGAAAAAGCAAAAAATTTCAGAATTGCACCTTGCAATGCGGAGAAATTACTGTTTGTGCATTTACAATATTCATTGATTTTTGCCATTGAAAAACATCATGTTATTCATATACCAGAAATGATTGAAGCTACTGACTGAATGAAAGGAGCTGGCATCTCACTCTCTTTGAATCTTCTTTATCATGCTAAGAGGAGCAGGAAAAAGCAAAAAATTTCAGAATTGCACCTTGCAATGCGGAGAAATTACTGTTTGTGCATTTACAATATTCATTGATTTTTGCCATTGAAAAACGTCCAGAAATGATTGAAGCTACTGACTGAATGAAAGGAGCTGGCATCTCACTCTCTTTGAATCTTCTTTATCATGCTAAGAGGAGCAGGAAAAAGCAAAAAATTTCAGAATTGCACCTTGCAATGCGGAGAAATTACTGTTTGTGCATTTACAATATTCATTGATTTTTGCCATTGAAAAACGTCCAGAAATGATTGAAGCTACTGACTGAATGAAAGGAGCTGGCATCTCACTCTCTTTGAATCTTCTTTATCATGCTAAGAGGAGCAGGAAAAAGCAAAAAATTTCAGAATTGCACCTTGCAATGCGGAGAAATTACTGTTTGTGCATTTACAATATTCATTGATTTTTGCCATTGAAAAACATCATGTTATTCATATACCAGAAATGTTTGAAGCTACTGACTGAATGAAAGGAGCTGGCATCTCACTCTCTTTGAATCTTCTTTATCATGCTAAGAGGAGCAGGAAAAAGCAAAAAATTTCAGAATTGCACATTGCAATGCGGAGAAATTACTGTTTGTGCATTTACAATATTCATTGATTTTTGCCATTGAAAAACGTCCAGAAATGATTGAAGCTACTGACTGAATGAAAGGAGCTGGCATCTCACTCTCTTTGAATCTTCTTTATCATGCTAAGAGGAGCAGGAAAAAGCAAAAAATTTCAGAATTGCACCTTGCAATGCGGAGAAATTACTGTTTGTGCATTTACAATATTCATTGATTTTTGCCATTGAAAAACATCATGTTATTCATATACCAGAAATGTTTGAAGCTACTTACTGAATGAAAGGAGCTGGCATCTCACTCTCTTTGAATCTTCTTTATAATGCTAAGAGGAGCAGGAAAAAGCAAAAAATTTCAGAATTGCACCTTGCAATGCGGAGAAATTACTGTTTGTGCATTTACAATATTCATTGATTTTTGCCATTGAAAAACGTCCAGAAATGATTGAAGCTACTGACTAAATGAAAGGAGCTGGCATCTCACTCTCCTTGAATCTTCTTTATCATGCTAAGAGAAGCAGGAAAAAGCAAAAAATTTCAGAATTGCACCTTGCAATGCGGAGAAATTACTGTTTGTGCACTTACAATATTCATTGATTTTTGCCATTGAAAAACATCATGTTATTCATATACCAGAAATGATTGAAGCTACAGACTAAATGAAAGGATCTGGCATCTCACTCTCTTTGAATCTTCTTTATCATGCTAAGAGGAGCAGGAAAAAGCAAAAAATTTCAGAATTGCACCTTGCAATGCGGAGAAATTACTGTTTGTGCATTTACAATATTCATTGATTTTTGCCATTGAAAAACGTCCAGAAATGATTGAAGCTACTGACTGAATGAAAGGAGCTGGCATCTCACTCTCTTTGAATCTTCTTTATCATGCTAAGAGGAGCAGGAAAAAGCAAAAAATTTCAGAATTGCACCTTGCAATGCGGAGAAATTACTGTTTGTGCATTTACAATATTCATTGATTTTTGCCATTGAAAAACATCATGTTATTCATATACCAGAAATGTTTGAAGCTACTGACTGAATGAAAGGAGCTGGCATCTCACTCTCTTTGAATCTTCTTTATCATGCTAAGAGGAGCAGGAAAAAGCAAAAAATTTCAGAATTGCACCTTGCAATGCGGAGAAATTACTGTTTGTGCATTTACAATATTCATTGATTTTTGCCATTGAAAAACATCATGTTATTCATATACCAGAAATGATTGAAGCTACTGACTGAATGAAAGGAGCTGGCATCTCACTCTCTTTGAATCTTCTTTATCATGCTAAGAGGAGCAGGAAAAAGCAAAAAATTTCAGAATTGCACCTTGCAATGCGGAGAAATTACTGTTTGTGCATTTACAATATTCATTGATTTTTGCCATTGAAAAACGTCCAGAAATGATTGAAGCTACTGACTGAATGAAAGGAGCTGGCATCTCACTCTCTTTGAATCTTCTTTATCATGCTAAGAGGAGCAGGAAAAAGCAAAAAATTTCACAATTGCACCTTGCAATGCGGAGAAATTACTGTTTGTGCATTTACAATATTCATTGATTTTTGCCATTGAAAAACATCATGTTATTCATATACCAGAAATGATTGAAGCTACTGACTGAATGAAAGGAGCTGGCATCTCACTCTCTTTGAATCTTCTTTATCATGCTAAGAGGAGCAGGAAAAAGCAAAAAATTTCAGAATTGCACCTTGCAATGCGGAGAAATTACTGTTTGTGCATTTACAATATTCATTGATTTTTGCCATTGAAAAACGTCCAGAAATGATTGAAGCTACTGACTGAATGAAAGGAGCTGGCATCTCACTCTCTTTGAATCTTCTTTATCATGCTAAGAGGAGCAGGAAAAAGCAAAAAATTTCAGAATTGCACCTTGCAATGCGGAGAAATTACTGTTTGTGCATTTACAATATTCATTGATTTTTGCCATTGAAAAACATCATGTTATTCATATACCAGAAATGTTTGAAGCTACTGACTGAATGAAAGGAGCTGGCATCTCACTCTCTTTGAATCTTCTTTATCATGCTAAGAGGAGCAGGAAAAAGCAAAAAATTTCAGAATTGCACCTTGCAATGCGGAGAAATTACTGTTTGTGCATTTACAATATTCATTGATTTCTGCCATTGAAAAACATCGTTATTCATATACCAGAAATGATTGAAGCTACTGACTGAATGAAAGGAGCTGGCATCTCACTCTCTTTGAATCTTCTTTATCATGCTAAGAGGAGCAGGAAAAAGCAAAAAATTTCAGAATTGCACCTTGCAATGCGGAGAAATTACTGTTTGTGCATTTACAATATTCATTGATTTTTGCCATTGAAAAACGTCCAGAAATGATTGAAGCTACTGACTGAATGAAAGGAGCTGGCATCTCACTCTCTTTGAATCTTCTTTATCATGCTAAGAGGAGCAGGAAAAAGCAAAAAATTTCAGAATTGCACCTTGCAATGCGGAGAAATTACTGTTTGTGCATTTACAATATTCATTGATTTTTGCCATTGAAAAACGTCCAGAAATGATTGAAGCTACTGACTGAATGAAAGGAGCTGGCATCTCACTCTCTTTGAATCTTCTTTATCATGCTAAGAGGAGCAGGAAAAAGCAAAACATTTCAGAATTGCACCTTGCAATGCGGAGAAATTACTGTTTGTGCATTTACAATATTCATTGATTTTTGCCATTGAAAAACATCATGTTATTCATATACCAGAAATGTTTGAAGCTACTGACTGAATGAAAGGAGCTGGCATCTCACTCTCTTTGAATCTTCTTTATCATGCTAAGAGGAGCAGGAGAAAGCAAAAAATTTCAGAATTGCACCTTGCAATGCGGAGAAATTACTGATTGTGCATTTACAATATTCATTGATTTTTGCCATTGAAAAACATCATGTTATTCATATACCAGAAATGATTGAAGCTACTGACTGAATGAAAGGAGCTGGCATCTCACTCTCTTTGAATCTTCTTTATCATGCTAAGAGGAGCAGGAAAAAGCAAAAAATTTCAGAATTGCACCTTGCAATGCGGAGAAATTACTGTTTGTGCATTTACAATATTCATTGATTTTTGCCATTGAAAAACGTCCAGAAATGATTGAAGCTACTGACTGAATGAAAGGAGCTGGCATCTCACTCTCTTTGAATCTTCTTTATCATGCTAAGAGGAGCAGGAAAAAGCAAAAAAATTCAGAATTGCACCTTGCAATGCGGAGAAATTACTGTTTGTGCATTTACAATATTCATTGATTTTTGCCATTGAAAAACATCATGTTATTCATATACCAGAAATGATTGAAGCTACTGACTGAATGAAAGGAGCTGGCATCTCACTCTCTTTGAATCTTCTTTATCATGCTAAGAGGAGCAGGAAAAAGCAAAAAATTTCAGAATTGCACCTTGCAATGCGGAGAAATTACTGTTTGTGCATTTACAATATTCATTGATTTTTGCCATTGAAAAACGTCCAGAAATGATTGAAGCTACTGACTGAATGAAAGGAGCTGGCATCTCACTCTCTTTGAATCTTCTTTATCATGCTAAGAGGAGCAGGAAAAAGCAAAAAATTTCAGAATTGCACCTTGCAATGCGGAGAAATTACTGTTTGTGCATTTACAATATTCATTGATTTTTGCCATTGAAAAACATCATGTTATTCATATACCAGAAATGATTGAAGCTACTGACTGAATGAAAGGAGCTGGCATCTCACTCTCTTTGAATCTTCTTTATCATGCTAAGAGGAGCAGGAAAAAGCAAAAAATTTCAGAATTGCACCTTGCAATGCGGAGAAATTACTGTTTGTGCATTTACAATATTCATTGATTTTTGCCATTGAAAAACATCATGTTATTCATATACCAGAAATGTTTGAAGCTACTGACTGAATGAAAGGAGCTGGCATCTCTCTCTCTTTGAATCTTCTTTATCATGCTAAGAGGAGCAGGAAAAAGCAAAAAATTTCAGAATTGCACATTGCAATGCGGAGAAATTACTGTTTGTGCATTTACAATATTCATTGATTTTTGCCATTGAAAAACGTCCAGAAATGTTTGAAGCTACTGACTGAATGAAAGGAGCTGGCATCTCACTCTCTTTGAATCTTCTTTATCATGCTAAGAGGAGCAGGAAAAAGCAAAAAATTTCAGAATTGCACCTTGCAATGCGGAGAAATTACTGTTTGTGCATTTACAATATTCATTGATTTTTGCCATTGAAAAACGTCCAGAAATGATTGAAGCTACTGACTGAATGAAAGGAGTTGGCATCTCACTCTCTTTGAATCTTCTTTATCATGCTAAGAGGAGCAGGAAAAAGCAAAAAATTTCAGAATTGCACCTTGCAATGCGGAGAAATTACTGTTTGTGCATTTACAATATTCATTGATTTTTCCCATTGAAAAACGTCCAGAAATGATTGAAGCTACTGACTGAATGAAAGGAGCTGGCATCTCACTCTCTTTGAATCTTCTTTATCATGCTAAGAGGAGCAGGAAAAAGCAAAAAATTTCAGAATTGCACCTTGCAATGCGGAGAAATTACTGTTTGTGCATTTACAATATTCATTGATTTTTGCCATTGAAAAACATCATGTTATTCATATACCAGAAATGTTTGAAGCTACTGACTGAATGAAAGGAGCTGGCATCTCACTCTCTTTCAATCTTCTTTATCATGCTAAGAGGAGCAGGAAAAAGCAAAAAATTTCAGAATTGCACCTTGCAATGCGGAGAAATTACTGTTTGTGCATTTACAATTTTCATTGATTTTTGCCATTGAAAAACGTCCAGAAATGATTGAAGCTACTGACTGAATGAAAGTAGCTGGCATCTCACTCTCTTTGAATCTTCTTTATCATGCTAAGAGGAGCAGGAAAAAGCAAAAAAATTCAGAATTGCACCTTGCAATGCGGAGAAATTACTGTTTGTGCATTTACAATATTCATTGATTTTTGCCATTGAAAAACATCATGTTATTCATATAGCAGAAATGTTTGAAGCTACTGACTGAACGAAAGGAGCTGGCATCTCACTCTCTTTGAATCTTCTTTATCATGCTAAGAGGAGCAGGAAAAAGCAAAAAATTTCAGAATTGCACCTTGCAATGCGGAGAAATTACTGTTTGTGCATTTACAATATTCATTGATTTTTGCCATTGAAAAACGTCCAGAAATGATTGAAGCTACTGACTGAATGAAAGGAGCTGGCATCTCACTCTCTTTGAATCTTCTTTATCATGCTAAGAGGAGCAGGAAAAAGCAAAAAATTTCAGAATTGCACCTTGCAATGCGGAGAAATTACTGTTTGTGCATTTACAATATTCATTGATTTTTGCCATTGAAAAACATCATGTTATTCATATACCAGAAATGTTTGAAGCTACTGACTGAATGAAAGGAGCTGGCATCTCACTCTCTTTGAATCTTCTTTATCATGCTAAGAGGAGCAGGAAAAAGCAAAAAATTTCAGAATTGCACCTTGCAATGCGGAGAAATTACTGTTTGTGCATTTACAATATTCATTGATTTTTGCCATTGAAAAACATCATGTTATTCATATACCAGAAATGATTGAAGCTACTGACTGAATGAAAGGAGCTGGCATCTCACTCTCTTTGAATCTTCTTTATCATGCTAAGAGGAGCAGGAAAAAGCAAAAAATTTCAGAATTGCACCTTGCAATGCGGAGAAATTACTGTTTGTGCATTTACAATATTCATTGATTTTTGCCATTGAAAAACGTCCAGAAATGATTGAAGCTACTGACTGAATGAAAGGAGCTGGCATCTCACTCTCTTTGAATCTTCTTTATCATGCTAAGAGGAGCAGGAAAAAGCAAAAAAATTCAGAATTGAACCTTGCAATGCGGAGAAATTACTGTTTGTGCATTTACAATATTCATTGATTTTTGCCATTGAAAAACATCATGTTATTCATATACCAGAAATGATTGAAGCTACTGACTGAATGAAAGGAGCTGGCATCTCACTCTCTTTGAATCTTCTTTATCATGCTAAGAGGAGCAGGAAAAAGCAAAAAATTTCAGAATTGCACCTTGCAATGCGGAGAAATTACTGTTTGTGCATTTACAATATTCATTGATTTTTGCCATTGAAAAACGTCCAGAAATGATTGAAGCTACTGACTGAATGAAAGGAGCTGGCATCTCACTCTCTTTGAATCTTCTTTATCATGCTAAGAGGAGCAGGAAAAAGCAAAAAATTTCAGAATTGCACCTTGCAATGCGGAGAAATTACTGTTTGTGCATTTACAATATTCATTGATTTTTGCCATTGAAAAACATCATGTTATTCATATACCAGAAATGATTGAAGCTACTGACTGAATGAAAGGAGCTGGCATCTCACTCTCTTTGAATCTTCTTTATCATGCTAAGAGGAGCAGGAAAAAGCAAAAAATTTCAGAATTGCACCTTGCAATGCGGAGAAATTACTGTTTGTGCATTTACAATATTCATTGATTTTTGCCATTGAAAAACATCATGTTATTCATATACCAGAAATGTTTGAAGCTACTGACTGAATGAAAGGAGCTGGCATCTCACTCTCTTTGAATCTTCTTTATCATGCTAAGAGGAGCAGGAAAAAGCAAAAAATTTCAGAATTGCACATTGCAATGCGGAGAAATTACTGTTTGTGCATTTACAATATTCATTGATTTTTGCCATTGAAAAACGTCCAGAAATGTTTGAAGCTACTGACTGAATGAAAGGAGCTGGCATCTCACTCTCTTTGAATCTTCTTTATCATGCTAAGAGGAGCAGGAAAAAGCAAAAAATTTCAGAATTGCACCTTGCAATGCGGAGAAATTACTGTTTGTGCATTTACAATATTCATTGATTTTTGCCATTGAAAAACGTCCAGAAATGATTGAAGCTACTGACTGAATGAAAGGAGCTGGCATCTCACTCTCTTTGAATCTTCTTTATCATGCTAAGAGGAGCTGGAAAAAGCAAAAAATTTCAGAATTGCACCTTGCAATGCGGAGAAATTACTGTTTGTGCATTTACAATATTCATTGATTTTTCCCATTGAAAAACGTCCAGAAATGATTGAAGCTACTGACTGAATGAAAGGAGCTGGCATCTCACTCTCTTTGAATCTTCTTTATCATGCTAAGAGGAGCAGGAAAAAGCAAAAAATTTCAGAATTGCACCTTGCAATGCGGAGAAATTACTGTTTGTGCATTTACAATATTCATTGATTTTTGCCATTGAAAAACATCATGTTATTCATATACCAGAAATGTTTGAAGCTACTGACTGAATGAAAGGAGCTGGCATCTCACTCTCTTTCAATCTTCTTTATCATGCTAAGAGGAGCAGGAAAAAGCAAAAAATTTCAGAATTGCACCTTGCAATGCGGAGAAATTACTGTTTGTGCATTTACAATTTTCATTGATTTTTGCCATTGAAAAACGTCCAGATATGATTGAAGCTACTGACTGAATGAAAGGAGCTGGCATCTCACTCTCTTTGAATCTTCTTTATCATGCTAAGAGGAGCAGGAAAAAGCAAAAAAATTCAGAATTGCACCTTGCAATGCGGAGAAATTACTGTTTGTGCATTTACAATATTCATTGATTTTTGCCATTGAAAAACATCATGTTATTCATATAGCAGAAATGTTTGAAGCTACTGACTGAACGAAAGGAGCTGGCATCTCACTCTCTTTGAATCTTCTTTATCATGCTAAGAGGAGCAGGAAAAAGCAAAAAATTTCAGAATTGCACCTTGCAATGCGGAGAAATTACTGTTTGTGCATTTACAATATTCATTGATTTTTGCCATTGAAAAACGTCCAGAAATGATTGAAGCTACTGACTGAATGAAAGGAGCTGGCATCTCACTCTCTTTGAATCTTCTTTATCATGCTAAGAGGAGCAGGAAAAAGCAAAAAATTTCAGAATTGCACCTTGCAATGCGGAGAAATTACTGTTTGTGCATTTACAATATTCATTGATTTTTGCCATTGAAAAACATCATGTTATTCATATACCAGAAATGCTTGAAGCTACTGACTAAATGAAAGGAGCTGGCATCTCACTCTCTTTGAATCTTCTTTATCATGCTAAGAGGAGCAGGAAAAAGCAAAAAATTTCAGAATTGAACCTTGCAATGCGGAGAAATTACTGTTTGTGCATTTACAATATTCATTGATTTTTGCCATTGAAAAACATCATGTTATTCATATACCAGAAATATTTGAAGCTACTGACTGAATGAAAGGAGCTGGCATCTCACTCTCTTTGAATCTTCTTTATCATGCTAAGAGGAGCAGGAAAAAGCAAAAAATTTCAGAATTGCACCTTGCAATGCGGAGAAATTACTGTTTGTGCATTTACAATATTCATTGATTTTTGCCATTGAAAAACATCATGTTATTCATATACCAGAAATGATTGAAGCTACTGACTGAATGAAAGGAGCTGGCATCTCACTCTCTTTGAATCTTCTTTATCATGCTAAGAGGAGCAGGAAAAAGCAAAAAATTTCAGAATTGCACCTTGCAATGCGGATAAATTACTGTTTGTGCATTTACAATATTCATTGATTTTTGCCATTGAAAAACGTCCAGAAATGATTGAAGCTACTGACTGAATGAAAGGAGCTGGCATCTCACTCTCTTTGAATCTTCTTTATCATGCTAAGAGGAGCAGGAAAAAGCAAAAAATTTCAGAATTGCACCTTGCAATGCGGAGAAATTACTGTTTGTGCATTTACAATATTCATTGATTTTTGCCATTGAAAAACATCATGTTATTCATATACCAGAAATGATTGAAGCTACTGACTGAATGAAAGGAGCTGGCATCTCACTCTCTTTGAATCTTCTTTATCATGCTAAGAGGAGCAGGAAAAAGCAAAAAATTTCAGAATTGCACCTTGCAATGCGGAGAAATTACTGTTTGTGCATTTACAATATTCATTGATTTTTGCCATTGAAAAACGTCCAGAAATGATTGAAGCTACTGACTGAATGAAAGGAGCTGGCATCTCACTCTCTTTGAATCTTCTTTATCATGCTAAGAGGAGCAGGAAAAAGCAAAAAATTTCAGAATTGCACCTTGCAATGCGGAGAAATTACTGTTTGTGCATTTACAATATTCATTGATTTTTGCCATTGAAAAACATCATGTTATTCATATACCAGAAATGTTTGAAGCTACTGACTGAATGAAAGGAGCTGGCATCTCACTCTCTTTGAATCTTCTTTATCATGCTAAGAGGAGCAGGAAAAAGCAAAAAATTTCAGAATTGCACATTGCAATGCGGAGAAATTACTGTTTGTGCATTTACAATATTCATTGATTTTTGCCATTGAAAAACGTCCAGAAATGTTTGAAGCTACTGACTGAATGAAAGGAGCTGGCATCTCACTCTTTGAATCTTCTTTATCATGCTATGAGTAGCAGGAAAAAGCAAAAAATTTCAGAATTGCACCTTGCAATGCGGAGAAATTTCTGTTTGTGCATTTACAATATTCATTGATTTTTGCCATTGAAAAACGTCCAGAAATGATTGAAGCTACTGACTGAATGAAAGGAGCTGGCATCTCACTCTCTTTGAATCTTCTTTATCATGCTAAGAGGAGCAGGAAAAAGCAAAAAATTTCAGATTTGCACCTTGCAATGCGGAGAAATTACTGTTTGTGCATTTACAATATTCATTGATTTTTGCCTTTGAAAAACGTCCAGAAATGATTGAAGCTACTGACTGAATGAAAGGAGCTGGCATCTCACTCTCTTTGAATCTTCTTTAACATGCTAAGAGGAGCAGGAAAAAGCAAAAAATTTCAGAATTGCACCTTGCAATGCGGAGAAATTACTATTTGTGCATTTACAATATTCATTGATTTTTGCCATTGAAAAACATCATGTTATTCATATACCAGAAATGTTTGGAGCTACTTACTGAATGAAAGGAGCTGGCATCTCACTCTCTTTGAATCTTCTTTATCATGCTAAGAGGAGCAGGAAAAAGCAAAAAATTTCAGAATTGCACCTTGCAATGCGGAGAAATTACTGTTTGTGCATTTACAATATTCATTGATTTTTGCCATTGAAAAACGTCCAGAAATGTTTGAAGCTACTGACTAAATGAAAGGAGCTGGCATCTCACTCTCTTTGAATCTTCTTTATCATGCTAAGAGGAGCAGGAAAAAGCAAAAAATTTCAGAATTGCACCTTGCAATGCGGAGAAATTACTGTTTGTGCACTTACAATATTCATTGATTTTTGCCATTGAAAAACATCATGTTATTCATATACCAGAAATGATTGAAGCTACTGACTAAATGAAAGGAGCTGGCATCTCACTCTCTTTGAATCTTCTTTATCATGCTAAGAGGAGCAGTAAAAAGCAAAAAATTTCAGAATTGCACCTTGCAATGCGGAGAAATTACTGTTTGTGCATTTACAATATTCATTGATTTTTGCCATTGAAAAACGTCCAGAAATGATTGAAGCTACTGACTGAATGAAAGGAGCTGGCATCTCACTCTCTTTGAATCTTCTTTATCATGCTAAGAGGAGCAGGAAAAAGCAAAAAATTTCAGAATTACACCTTGCAATGCGGAGAAATTCCTGTTTTTGCATTTACAATATTCATTGATTTTTGCCATTGAAAAACATCATGTTATTCATATACCAGAAATGTTTGAAGCTACTGACTGAATGAAAGGAGCTGGCATCTCACTCTCTTTAAATCTTCTTTATCATGCTAAAAGGAGCAGGAAAAAGCAAAAAATTTCAGAATTGCACCTTGAAATGCGGAGAAATTACTGTTTGTGCATTTACAATATTCATTGATTTTTGCCATTGAAAAACGTCCAGAAATGATTGAAGCTACTGACTGAATGAAAGGAGCTGGCATCTCAATCTCTTTGAATCTTCTTTATCATGCTAAGAGGAGCAGGAAAAAGCAAAAAATTTCAGAATTGCACCTTGCAATGCGGAGAAATTACTGTTTGTGCATTTACAATATTCATTGATTTTTGCCATTGAAAAACATCATGTTATTCATATACCAGATATGTTTGAAGCTACTGACTGAATGAAAGGAGCTGGCATCTCACTCTCTTTGAATCTTCTTTATCATTCTAAGAGGAGCAGGAAAAAGCAAAAAATTTCAGAATTGCACCTTGCAATGCGGAGAAATTACTGTTTGTGCATTTACAATATTCATTGATTTTTGCCATTGAAAAACATCATGTTATTCATATACCAGAAATGATTGAAGCTACTGACTGAATGAAAGGACCTGGCATCTCACTCTCTTTGAATCTTCTTTATCATGCTAAGAGGAGCAGGAAAAAGCAAAAAATTTCAGAATTGCACCTTGCAATGCGGAGAAATTACTGTTTGTGCATTTACAATATTCATTGATTTTTGCCATTGAAAAACGTCCAGAAATGATTGAAGCTACTGACTGAATGAAAGGAGCTGGCATCTCACTCTCTTTGAATCTTCTTTATCATGCTAAGAGGAGCAGGAAAAAGCAAAAAATTTCAGAATTGCACCTTGCAATGCGGAGAAATTACTGTTTGTGCATTTACAATATTCATTGATTTTTGCCATTGAAAAACATCATGTTATTCATATACCAGAAATGTTTGAAGCTACTGACTGAATGAAAGGAGCTGGCATCTCACTCTCTTTGAATCTTCTTTATCATGCTAAGAGGAGCACTAAAAAGCAAAAAATTTCAGAATTGCACCTTGCAATGCGGAGAAATTACTGTTTGTGCATTTACAATATTCATTGATTTTTGCCATTGAAAAACATCATGTTATTCATATACCAGAAATGATTGAAGCTACTGACTGAATGAAAGGAGCTGGCATCTCACTCTCTTTGAATCTTCTTTATCATGCTAAGAGGAGCAGGAAAAAGCAAAAAATTTCAGAATTGCACCTTGCAATGCGGAGAAATTACTGTTTGTGCATTTACAATATTCATTGATTTTTGCCATTGAAAAACATCATGTTATTCATATACCAGAAATGATTGAAGCTACTGACTGAATGAAAGGAGCTGGCATCTCACTCTCTTTGAATCTTCTTTATCATGCTAAGAGGAGCAGGAAAAAGCAAAAAATTTCAGAATTGCACCTTGCAATGCGGAGAAATTACTGTTTGTGCATTTACAATATTCATTGATTTTTGCCATTGAAAAACGTCCAGAAATGATTGAAGCTACTGACTGAATGAAAGGAGCTGGCATCTCACTCTCTTTGAATCTTCTTTATCATGCTAAGAGGAGCAGGAAAAAGCAAAAAATTTCAGAATTGCACCTTGCAATGCAGAGAAATTACTGTTTGTGCATTTACAATATTCATTGATTTTTGCCATTGAAAAACATCATGTTATTCATATACCAGAAATGTTTGAAGCTACTGACTGAATGAAAGGAGCTGGCATCTCACTCTCTTTGAATCTTCTTTATCATGCTAAGAGGAGCAGGAAAAAGCAAAAAATTTCAGAATTGCACCTTGCAATGCGGAGAAATTACTGTTTGTGCATTTACAATATTCATTGATTTTTGCCATTGAAAAACGTCCAGAAATGATTGAAGCTACTGACTGAATGAAAGGAGCTGGCATCTCACTCTCTTTGAATCTTCTTTATCATGCTAAGAGGAGCAGGAAAAAGCAAAAAATTTCAGAATTGCACCTTGCAATACTGAGAAATTACTGTTTGTGCATTTACAATATTCATTGATTTTTGCCATTGAAAAACATCATGTTATTCATATACCAGAAATGTTTGAAGCTACTGACTGAATGAAAGGAGCTGGCATCTCACTCTCTTTGAATCTTCTTTATCATGCTAAGAGGAGCAGGAAAAAGCAAAAAATTTCAGAATTGCACCTTGCAATGCGGAGAAATTTCTGTTTGTGCATTTACAATATTCATTGATTTTTGCCATTGAAAAACGTCCAGAAATGATTGAAGCTACTGACTGAATGAAAGGAGCTGGCATCTCACTCTCTTTGAATCTTCTTTATCATGCTAAGAGGAGCAGGAAAAAGCAAAAAATTTCAGATTTGCACCTTGCAATGCGGAGAAATTACTGTTTGTGCATTTACAATATTCATTGATTTTTGCCTTTGAAAAACGTCCAGAAATGATTGAAGCTACTGACTGAATGAAAGGAGCTGGCATCTCACTCTCTTTGAATCTTCTTTAACATGCTAAGAGGAGCAGGAAAAAGCAAAAAATTTCAGAATTGCACCTTGCAATGCGGAGAAATTACTGTTTGTGCATTTACAATATTCATTGATTTTTGCCATTGAAAAACATCATGTTATTCATATACCAGAAATGTTTGGAGCTACTTACTGAATGAAAGGAGCTGGCATCTCACTCTCTTTGAATCTTCTTTATCATGCTAAGAGGAGCAGGAAAAAGCAAAAAATTTCAGAATTGCACCTTGCAATGCGGAGAAATTACTGTTTGTGCATTTACAATATTCATTGATTTTTGCCATTGAAAAACGTCCAGAAATGATTGAAGCTACTGACTAAATGAAAGGAGCTGGCATCTCACTCTCTTTGAATCTTCTTTATCATGCTAAGAGGAGCAGGAAAAAGCAAAAAATTTCAGAATTGCACCTTGCAATGCGGAGAAATTACTGTTTGTGCACTTACAATATTCTTTGATTTTTGCCATTGAAAAACATCATGTTATTCATATACCAGAAATGATTGAAGCTACTGACTAAATGAAAGGAGCTGGCATCTCACTCTCTTTGAATCTTCTTTATCATGCTAAGAGGAGCAGGAAAAAGCAAAAAATTTCAGAATTGCACCTTGCAATGCGGAGAAATTACTGTTTGTGCATTTACAATATTCATTGATTTTTGCCATTGAAAAACGTCCAGAAATGATTGAAGCTACTGACTGAATGAAAGGAGCTGGCATCTCACTCTCTTTGAATCTTCTTTATCATGCTAAGAGGAGCAGGAAAAAGCAAAAAATTTCAGAATTACACCTTGCAATGCGGAGAAATTCCTGTTTTTGCATTTACAATATTCATTGATTTTTGCCATTGAAAAACATCATGTTATTCATATACCAGAAATGTTTGAAGCTACTGACTGAATGAAAGGAGCTGGCATCTCACTCTCTTTAAATCTTCTTTATCATGCTAAAAGGAGCAGGAAAAAGCAAAAAATTTCAGAATTGCACCTTGAAATGCGGAGAAATTACTGTTTGTGCATTTACAATATTCATTGATTTTTGCCATTGAAAAACGTCCAGAAATGATTGAAGCTACTGACTGAATGAAAGGAGCTGGCATCTCAATCTCTTTGAATCTTCTTTATCATGCTAAGAGGAGCAGGAAAAAGCAAAAAATTTCAGAATTGCACCTTGCAATGCGGAGAAATTACTGTTTGTGCATTTACAATATTCATTGATTTTTGCCATTGAAAAACATCATGTTATTCATATACCAGATATGTTTGAAGCTACTGACTGAATGAAAGGAGCTGGCATCTCACTCTCTTTGAATCTTCTTTATCATGCTAAGAGGAGCAGGAAAAAGCAAAAAATTTCAGAATTGCACCTTGCAATGCGGAGAAATTACTGTTTGTGCATTTACAATATTCATTGATTTTTGCCATTGAAAAACATCATGTTATTCATATACCAGAAATGATTGAAGCTACTGACTGAATGAAAGGACCTGGCATCTCACTCTCTTTGAATCTTCTTTATCATGCTAAGAGGAGCAGGAAAAAGCAAAAAATTTCAGAATTGCACCTTGCAATGCGGAGAAATTACTGTTTGTGCATTTACAATATTCATTGATTTTTGCCATTGAAAAACGTCCAGAAATGATTGAAGCTACTGACTGAATGAAAGGAGCTGGCATCTCACTCTCTTTGAATCTTCTTTATCATGCTAAGAGGAGCAGGAAAAAGCAAAAAATTTCAGAATTGCACCTTGCAATGCGGAGAAATTACTGTTTGTGCATTTACAATATTCATTGATTTTTGCCATTGAAAAACATCATGTTATTCATATACCAGAAATGTTTGAAGCTACTGACTGAATGAAAGGAGCTGGCATCTCACTCTCTTTGAATCTTCTTTATCATGCTAAGAGGAGCACTAAAAAGCAAAAAATTTCAGAATTGCACCTTGCAATGCGGAGAAATTACTGTTTGTGCATTTACAATATTCATTGATTTTTGCCATTGAAAAACATCATGTTATTCATATACCAGAAATGATTGAAGCTACTGACTGAATGAAAGGAGCTGGCATCTCACTCTCTTTGAATCTTCTTTATCATGCTAAGAGGAGCAGGAAAAAGCAAAAAATTTCAGATTTGCACCTTGCAATGCGGAGAAATTACTGTTTGTGCATTTACAATATTCATTGATTTTTGCCTTTGAAAAACGTCCAGAAATGATTGAAGCTACTGACTGAATGAAAGGAGCTGGCATCTCACTCTCTTTGAATCTTCTTTAACATGCTAAGAGGAGCAGGAAAAAGCAAAAAATTTCAGAATTGCACCTTGCAATGCGGAGAAATTACTGTTTGTGCATTTACAATATTCATTGATTTTTGCCATTGAAAAACATCATGTTATTCATATACCAGAAATGTTTGGAGCTACTTACTGAATGAAAGGAGCTGGCATCTCACTCTCTTTGAATCTTCTTTATCATGCTAAGAGGAGCAGGAAAAAGCAAAAAATTTCAGAATTGCACCTTGCAATGCGGAGAAATTACTGTTTGTGCATTTACAATATTCATTGATTTTTGCCATTGAAAAACGTCCAGAAATGATTGAAGCTACTGACTAAATGAAAGGAGCTGGCATCTCACTCTCTTTGAATCTTCTTTATCATGCTAAGAGGAGCAGGAAAAAGCAAAAAATTTCAGAATTGCACCTTGCAATGCGGAGAAATTACTGTTTGTGCACTTACAATATTCTTTGATTTTTGCCATTGAAAAACATCATGTTATTCATATACCAGAAATGATTGAAGCTACTGACTAAATGAAAGGAGCTGGCATCTCACTCTCTTTGAATCTTCTTTATCATGCTAAGAGGAGCAGGAAAAAGCAAAAAATTTCAGAATTGCACCTTGCAATGCGGAGAAATTACTGTTTGTGCATTTACAATATTCATTGATTTTTGCCATTGAAAAACGTCCAGAAATGATTGAAGCTACTGACTGAATGAAAGGAGCTGGCATCTCACTCTCTTTGAATCTTCTTTATCATGCTAAGAGGAGCAGGAAAAAGCAAAAAATTTCAGAATTACACCTTGCAATGCGGAGAAATTCCTGTTTTTGCATTTACAATATTCATTGATTTTTGCCATTGAAAAACATCATGTTATTCATATACCAGAAATGTTTGAAGCTACTGACTGAATGAAAGGAGCTGGCATCTCACTCTCTTTAAATCTTCTTTATCATGCTAAAAGGAGCAGGAAAAAGCAAAAAATTTCAGAATTGCACCTTGAAATGCGGAGAAATTACTGTTTGTGCATTTACAATATTCATTGATTTTTGCCATTGAAAAACGTCCAGAAATGATTGAAGCTACTGACTGAATGAAAGGAGCTGGCATCTCAATCTCTTTGAATCTTCTTTATCATGCTAAGAGGAGCAGGAAAAAGCAAAAAATTTCAGAATTGCACCTTGCAATGCGGAGAAATTACTGTTTGTGCATTTACAATATTCATTGATTTTTGCCATTGAAAAACATCATGTTATTCATATACCAGATATGTTTGAAGCTACTGACTGAATGAAAGGAGCTGGCATCTCACTCTCTTTGAATCTTCTTTATCATGCTAAGAGGAGCAGGAAAAAGCAAAAAATTTCAGAATTGCACCTTGCAATGCGGAGAAATTACTGTTTGTGCATTTACAATATTCATTGATTTTTGCCATTGAAAAACATCATGTTATTCATATACCAGAAATGATTGAAGCTACTGACTGAATGAAAGGACCTGGCATCTCACTCTCTTTGAATCTTCTTTATCATGCTAAGAGGAGCAGGAAAAAGCAAAAAATTTCAGAATTGCACCTTGCAATGCGGAGAAATTACTGTTTGTGCATTTACAATATTCATTGATTTTTGCCATTGAAAAACGTCCAGAAATGATTGAAGCTACTGACTGAATGAAAGGAGCTGGCATCTCACTCTCTTTGAATCTTCTTTATCATGCTAAGAGGAGCAGGAAAAAGCAAAAAATTTCAGAATTGCACCTTGCAATGCGGAGAAATTACTGTTTGTGCATTTACAATATTCATTGATTTTTGCCATTGAAAAACATCATGTTATTCATATACCAGAAATGTTTGAAGCTACTGACTGAATGAAAGGAGCTGGCATCTCACTCTCTTTGAATCTTCTTTATCATGCTAAGAGGAGCACTAAAAAGCAAAAAATTTCAGAATTGCACCTTGCAATGCGGAGAAATTACTGTTTGTGCATTTACAATATTCATTGATTTTTGCCATTGAAAAACATCATGTTATTCATATACCAGAAATGATTGAAGCTACTGACTGAATGAAAGGAGCTGGCATCTCACTCTCTTTGAATCTTCTTTATCATGCTAAGAGGAGCAGGAAAAAGCAAAAAATTTCAGAATTGCACCTTGCAATGCGGAGAAATTACTGTTTGTGCATTTACAATATTCATTGATTTTTGCCATTGAAAAACATCATGTTATTCATATACCAGAAATGATTGAAGCTACTGACTGAATGAAAGGAGCTGGCATCTCACTCTCTTTGAATCTTCTTTATCATGCTAAGAGGAGCAGGAAAAAGCAAAAAATTTCAGAATTGCACCTTGCAATGCGGAGAAATTACTGTTTGTGCATTTACAATATTCATTGATTTTTGCCATTGAAAAACGTTCAGAAATGATTGAAGCTACTGACTGAATGAAAGGAGCTGGCATCTCACTCTCTTTGAATCTTCTTTATCATGCTAAGAGGAGCAGGAAAAAGCAAAAAATTTCAGAATTGCACCTTGCAATGCAGAGAAATTACTGTTTGTGCATTTACAATATTCATTGATTTTTGCCATTGAAAAACATCATGTTATTCATATACCAGAAATGTTTGAAGCTACTGACTGAATGAAAGGAGCTGGCATCTCACTCTCTTTGAATCTTCTTTATCATGCTAAGAGGAGCAGGAAAAAGCAAAAAATTTCAGAATTGCACCTTGCAATGCGGAGAAATTACTGTTTGTGCATTTACAATATTCATTGATTTTTGCCATTGAAAAACGTCCAGAAATGATTGAAGCTACTGACTGAATGAAAGGAGCTGGCATCTCACTCTCTTTGAATCTTCTTTATCATGCTAAGAGGAGCAGGAAAAAGCAAAAAATTTCAGAATTGCACCTTGCAATACTGAGAAATTACTGTTTGTGCATTTACAATATTCATTGATTTTTGCCATTGAAAAATATCATGTTATTCATATACCAGAAATGTTTGAAGCTACTGACTGAATGAAAGGAGCTGGCATCTCACTCTCTTTGAATCTTCTTTATCATGCTAAGAGGAGCAGGAAAAAGCAAAAAATTTCAGAATTGCACCTTGCAATGCGGAGAAATTACTGTTTGTGCATTTACAATATTCATTGATTTTTGCCATTGAAAAACGTCCAGAAATGATTGAAGCTACTGACTGAATGAAAGGAGCTGGCATCTCACTCTCTTTGAATCTTCTTTATCATGTTAAGAGGAGCAGGAAAAAGCAAAAAATTTCAGAATTGCACCTTGCAATGCGGAGAAATTACTGTTTGTGCATTTACAATATTCATTGATTTTTGCCATTGAAAAACGTCCAGAAATGATTGAAGCTACTGACTGAATGAAAGGAGCTGGCATCTCACTCTCTTTGAATCTTCTTTATCATGCTAAGAGGAGCAGGAAAAAGCAAAAAATTTCAGAATTGCACCTTGCAATGCGGAGAAATTACTGTTTGTGCATTTACAATATTCATTGATTTTTGCCATTGAAAAACATCATGTTATTCATATACCAGAAATGTTTGAAGCTAGTGACTGAATGAAAGGAGCTGGCATCTCACTCTCTTTGAATCTTCTTTATCATGCTAAGAGGAGCAGGAAAAAGGAAAAAATTTCAGAATTGCACCTTGCAATACGGAGAAATTACTGTTTGTGCATTTACAATATTCATTGATTTTTGCCATTGAAAAACATCATGTTATTCATATACCAGAAATGATTGAAGCTACTGACTGAATGAAAGGAGCTGGCATCTCACTCTCTTTGAATCTTCTTTATCATGCTAAGAGGAGCAGGAAAAAGCAAAAAATTTCAGAATTGCACCTTGCAATGCGGAGAAATTACTGTTTGTGCATTTACAATATTCATTGATTTTTGCCATTGAAAAACGTCCAGAAATGATTGAAGCTACTGACTGAATGAAAGGAGCTGGCATCTCACTCTCTTTGAATCTTCTTTATCATGCTAAGAGGAGCAGGAAAAAGCAAAAAATTTCAGAATTGCACCTTGCAATGCGGAGAAATTACTGTTTGTGCATTTACAATATTCATTGATTTTTGCCATTGAAAAACATCATGTTATTCATATACCAGAAATGATTGAAGCTACTGACTGAATGAAAGGAGCTGGCATCTCACTCTCTTTGAATCTTCTTTATCATGCTAAGAGGAGCAGGAAAAAGCAAAAAATTTCAGAATTGCACCTTGCAATGCGGAGAAATTACTGTTTGCGCATTTACAATATTCATTGATTTTTGCCATTGAAAAACGTCCAGAAATGATTGAAGCTACTGACTGAATGAAAGGAGCTGGCATCTCACTCTCTTTGAATCTTCTTTATCATGCTAAGAGGAGCAGGAAAAAGCAAAAAATTTCAGAATTGCACCTTGCAATGCGGAGAAATTACTGTTTGTGCATTTACAATATTCATTGATTTTTGCCATTGAAAAACATCATGTTATTCATATACCAGAAATGTTTGAAGCTACTGACTGAATGAAAGGAGCTGGCATCTCACTCTCTTTGAATCTTCTTTATCATGCTAAGAGGAGCAGGAAAAAGCAAAAAATTTCAGAATTGCACATTGCAATGCGGAGAAATTACTGTTTGTGCATTTACAATATTCATTGATTTTTGCCATTGAAAAACGTCCAGAAATGTTTGAAGCTACTGACTGAATGAAAGGAGCTGGCATCTCACTCTCTTTGAATCTTCTTTATCATGCTATGAGGAGCAGGAAAAAGCAAAAAATTTCAGAATTGCACCTTGCAATGCGGAGAAATTACTGTTTGTGCATTTACAATATTCATTGATTTTTGCCTTTGAAAAACGTCCAGAAATGATTGAAGCTACTGACTGAATGAAAGGAGCTGGCATCTCACTCTCTTTGAATCTTCTTTATCATGCTAAGAGGAGCAGGAAAAAGCAAAAAATTTCAGATTTGCACCTTGCAATGCGGAGAAATTACTGTTTGTGCATTTACAATATTCATTGATTTTTGCCTTTGAAAAACGTCCAGAAATGATTGAAGCTACTGACTGAATGAAAGGAGCTGGCATCTCACTCTCTTTGAATCTTCTTTATCATGCTAAGAGGAGCAGGAAAAAGCAAAAAATTTCAGAATTGCACCTTGCAATGCGGAGAAATTACTGTTTGTGCATTTACAATATTCATTGATTTTTGCCATTGAAAAACATCATGTTATTCATATACCAGAAATGTTTGAAGCTACTTACTGAATGAAAGGAGCTGGCATCTCACTCTCTTTGAATCTTCTTTATCATGCTAAGAGGAGCAGGAAAAAGCAAAAAATTTCAGAATTGCACCTTGCAATGCGGAGAAATTACTGTTTGTGCATTTACAATATTCATTGATTTTTGCCATTGAAAAACGTCCAGAAATGATTGAAGCTACTGACTAAATGAAAGGAGCTGGCATCTCACTCTCTTTGAATCTTCTTTATCATGCTAAGAGGAGCAGGAAAAAGCAAAAAATTTCAGAATTGCACCTTGCAATGCGGAGAAATTACTGTTTGTGCATTTACAATATTCATTGATTTTTGCCATTGAAAAACATCATGTTATTCATATACCAGAAATGTTTGAAGCTACTTACTGAATGAAAGGAGCTGGCATCTCACTCTCTTTGAATCTTCTTTATCATGCTAAGAGGAGCAGGAAAAAGCAAAAAATTTCAGAATTGCACCTTGCAATGCGGAGAAATTACTGTTTGTGCATTTACAATATTCATTGATTTTTGCCATTGAAAAACGTCCAGAAATGATTGAAGCTACTGACTAAATGAAAGGAGCTGGCATCTCACTCTCTTTGAATCTTCTTTATCATGCTAAGAGGAGCAGGAAAAAGCAAAAAATTTCAGAATTGCACCTTGCATTGCGGAGAAATTACTGTTTGTGCACTTACAATATTCATTGATTTTTGCCATTGAAAAACATCATGTTATTCATATACCAGAAATGATTGAAGCTACTGACTAAATGAAAGGAGCTGGCATCTCACTCTCTTTGAATCTTCTTTATCATGCTAAGAGGAGCAGGAAAAAGCAAAAAATTTCAGAATTGCACCTTGCAATGCGGAGAAATTACTGTTTGTGCATTTACAATATTCATTGATTTTTGCCATTGAAAAACGTCCAGAAATGATTGAAGCTACTGACTGAATGAAAGGAGCTGGCATCTCACTCTCTTTGAATCTTCTTTATCATGCTAAGAGGAGCAGGAAAAAGCAAAAAATTTCAGAATTGCACCTTGTAATGCGGAGAAATTACTGTTTGTGCATTTACAATATTCATTGATTTTTGCCATTGAAAAACATCATGTTATTCATATACCAGAAATGTTTGAAGCTACTGACTGAATGAAAGGAGCTGGCATCTCACTCTCTTTGAATCTTCTTTATCATGCTAAGAGGAGCAGGAAAAAGCAAAAAATTTCAGAGTTGCACCTTGCAATGCGGAGAAATTACTGTTTGTGCATTTACAATATTCATTGATTTTTGCCATTGAAAAACATCATGTTATTCATATACCAGAAATGATTGAAGCTACTGACTGAATGAAAGGAGCTGGCATCTCACTCTCTTTGAATCTTCTTTATCATGCTAAGAGGAGCAGGAAAAAGCAAAAAATTTCAGAATTGCACCTTGCAATGCGGAGAAATTACTGTTTGTGCATTTACAATATTCATTGATTTTTGTCTTTGAAAAACGTCCAGAAATGATTGAAGCTACTGACTGAATGAAAGGAGCTGGCATCTCACTCTCTTTGAATCTTCTTTATCATGCTAAGAGGAGCAGGAAAAAGCAAAAAATTTCAGAATTGCACCTTGCAATGCGGAGAAATTACTGTTTGTGCATTTACAATATTCATTGATTTTTGCCATTGAAAAACATCATGTTATTCATATACCAGAAATGATTGAAGCTATTGACTGAATGAAAGGAGCTGGCATCTCACTCTCTTTGAATCTTCTTTATCATGCTAAGAGGAGCAGGAAAAAGCAAAAAATTTCAGAATTGCACCTTGCAATGCGGAGAAATTACTGTTTGTGCATTTACAACATTCATTGATTTTTGCCATTGAAAAACGTCCAGAAATGATTGAAGCTACTGACTGAATGAAAGGAGCTGGCATCTCACTCTCTTTGAATCTTCTTTATCATGCTAAGAGGAGCAGGAAAAAGCAAAAAATTTCAGAATTGCACCTTGCAATGCGGAGAAATTACTGTTTGTGCATTTACAATATTCATTGATTTTTGCCATTGAAAAACATCATGTTATTCATATACCAAAAATGTTTGAAGCTACTGACTGAATGAAAGGAGCTGGCATCTCACTCTCTTTGAATCTTCTTTATCATGCTAAGAGGAGCAGGAAAAAGCAAAAAATTTCAGAATTGCACATTGCAATGCGGAGAAATTACTGTTTGTGCATTTACAATATTCATTGATTTTTGCCATTGAAAAACGTCCAGAAATGTTTGAAGCTACTGACTGAATGAAAGGAGCTGGCATCTCACTCTCTTTGAATCTTCTTTATCATGCTATGAGGAGCAGGAAAAAGCAAAAAATTTCAGAATTGCACCTTGCAATGCGGAGAAATTACTGTTTGTGCATTTACAATATTCATTGATTTTTGCCATTGAAAAACGTCCAGAAATGATTGAAGCTACTGACTGAATGAAAGGAGCTGGCATCTCACTCTCTTTGAATCTTCTTTATCATGCTAAGAGGAGCAGGAAAAAGCAAAAAATTTCAGATTTGCACCTTGCAATGCGGAGAAATTACTGTTTGTGCATTTACAATATTCATTGATTTTTGCCTTTGCAAAACGTCCAGAAATGATTGAAGCTACTGACTGAATGAAAGGAGCTGGCATCTCACTCTCTTTGAATCTTCTTTATCATGCTAAGAGGAGCAGGAAAAAGCAAAAAATTTCAGAATTGCACCTTGCAATGCGGAGAAATTACTGTTTGTGCATTTACAATATTCATTGATTTTTGCCATTGAAAAACATCATGTTATTCATATACCAGAAATGTTTGAAGCTACTTACTGAATGAAAGGAGCTGGCATCTCACTCTCTTTGAATCTTCTTTATCATGCTAAGAGGAGCAGGAAAAAGCAAAAAATTTCAGAATTGCACCTTGCAATGCGGAGAAATTACTGTTTGTGCATTTACAATATTCATTGATTTTTGCCATTGAAAAACGTCCAGAAATGATTGAAGCTACTGACTAAATGAAAGGAGCTGGCATCTCACTCTCTTTGAATCTTCTTTATCATGCTAAGAGGAGCAGGAAAAAGCAAAAAATTTCAGAATTGCACCTTGCAATGCGGAGAAATTACTGTTTGTGCACTTACAATATTCATTGATTTTTGCCATTGAAAAACATCATGTTATTCATATACCAGAAATGATTGAAGCTACTGACTAAATGAAAGGAGCTGGCATCTCACTCTCTTTGAATCTTCTTTATCATGCTAAGAGGAGCAGGAAAAAGCAAAAAATTTCAGAATTGCACCTTGCAATGCGGAGAAATTACTGTTTGTGCATTTACAATATTCATTGATTTTTGCCATTGAAAAACGTCCAGAAATGATTGAAGCTACTGACTGAATGAAAGGAGCTGGCATCTCACTCTCTTTGAATCTTCTTTATCATGCTGAGGAGCAGGAAAAAGCAAAAAATTTCAGATTTGCACCTTGCAATGCGGAGAAATTACTGTTTGTGCATTTACAATATTCATTGATTTTTGCCTTTGAAAAACGTCCAGAAATGATTGAAGCTACTGACTGAATGAAAGGAGCTGGCATCTCACTCTCTTTGAATCTTCTTTAACATGCTAAGAGGAGCAGGAAAAAGCAAAAAATTTCAGAATTGCACCTTGCAATGCGGAGAAATTACTGTTTGTGCATTTACAATATTCATTGATTTTTGCCATTGAAAAACATCATGTTATTCATATACCAGAAATGTTTGGAGCTACTTACTGAATGAAAGGAGCTGGCATCTCACTCTCTTTGAATCTTCTTTATCATGCTAAGAGGAGCAGGAAAAAGCAAAAAATTTCAGAATTGCACCTTGCAATGCGGAGAAATTACTGTTTGTGCATTTACAATATTCATTGATTTTTGCCATTGAAAAACGTCCAGAAATGTTTGAAGCTACTGACTAAATGAAAGGAGCTGGCATCTCACTCTCTTTGAATCTTCTTTATCATGCTAAGAGGAGCAGGAAAAAGCAAAAAATTTCAGAATTGCACCTTGCAATGCGGAGAAATTACTGTTTGTGCACTTACAATATTCATTGATTTTTGCCATTGAAAAACATCATGTTATTCATATACCAGAAATGATTGAAGCTACTGACTAAATGAAAGGAGCTGGCATCTCACTCTCTTTGAATCTTCTTTATCATGCTAAGAGGAGCAGTAAAAAGCAAAAAATTTCAGAATTGCACCTTGCAATGCGGAGAAATTACTGTTTGTGCATTTACAATATTCATTGATTTTTGCCATTGAAAAACGTCCAGAAATGATTGAAGCTACTGACTGAATGAAAGGAGCTGGCATCTCACTCTCTTTGAATCTTCTTTATCATGCTAAGAGGAGCAGGAAAAAGCAAAAAATTTCAGAGTTGCACCTTGCAATGCGGAGAAATTACTGTTTTTGCATTTACAATATTCATTGATTTTTGCCATTGAAAAACATCATGTTATTCATATACCAGAAATGTTTGAAGCTACTGACTGAATGAAAGGAGCTGGCATCTCACTCTCTTTGAATCTTCTTTATCATGCTAAGAGGAGCAGGAAAAAGCAAAAAATTTCAGAGTTGCACCTTGCAATGCGGAGAAATTACTGTTTGTGCATTTACAATATTCATTGATTTTTGCCATTGAAAAACATCATGTTATTCATATACCAGAAATGATTGAAGCTACTGACTGAATGAAAGGAGCTGGCATCTCACTCTCTTTGAATCTTCTTTATCATGCTAAGAGGAGCAGGAAAAAGCAAAAAATTTCAGAATTGCACCTTGCAATGCGGAGAAATTACTGTTTGTGCATTTACAATATTCATTGATTTTTGTCTTTGAAAAACGTCCAGAAATGATTGAAGCTACTGACTGAATGAAAGGAGCTGGCATCTCACTCTCTTTGAATCTTCTTTATCATGCTAAGAGGAGCAGGAAAAAGCAAAAAATTTCAGAATTGCACCTTGCAATGCGGAGAAATTACTGTTTGTGCATTTACAATATTCATTGATTTTTGCCATTGAAAAACATCATGTTATTCATATACCAGAAATGATTGAAGCTATTGACTGAATGAAAGGAGCTGGCATCTCACTCTCTTTGAATCTTCTTTATCATGCTAAGAGGAGCAGGAAAAAGCAAAAAATTTCAGAATTGCACCTTGCAATGCGGAGAAATTACTGTTTGTGCATTTACAACATTCATTGATTTTTGCCATTGAAAAACGTCCAGAAATGATTGAAGCTACTGACTGAATGAAAGGAGCTGGCATCTCACTCTCTTTGAATCTTCTTTATCATGCTAAGAGGAGCAGGAAAAAGCAAAAAATTTCAGAATTGCACCTTGCAATGCGGAGAAATTACTGTTTGTGCATTTACAATATTCATTGATTTTTGCCATTGAAAAACATCATGTTATTCATATACCAAAAATGTTTGAAGCTACTGACTGAATGAAAGGAGCTGGCATCTCACTCTCTTTGAATCTTCTTTATCATGCTAAGAGGAGCAGGAAAAAGCAAAAAATTTCAGAATTGCACATTGCAATGCGGAGAAATTACTGTTTGTGCATTTACAATATTCATTGATTTTTGCCATTGAAAAACGTCCAGAAATGTTTGAAGCTACTGACTGAATGAAAGGAGCTGGCATCTCACTCTCTTTGAATCTTCTTTATCATGCTATGAGGAGCAGGAAAAAGCAAAAAATTTCAGAATTGCACCTTGCAATGCGGAGAAATTACTGTTTGTGCATTTACAATATTCATTGATTTTTGCCATTGAAAAACGTCCAGAAATGATTGAAGCTACTGACTGAATGAAAGGAGCTGGCATCTCACTCTCTTTGAATCTTCTTTATCATGCTAAGAGGAGCAGGAAAAAGCAAAAAATTTCAGATTTGCACCTTGCAATGCGGAGAAATTACTGTTTGTGCATTTACAATATTCATTGATTTTTGCCTTTGCAAAACGTCCAGAAATGATTGAAGCTACTGACTGAATGAAAGGAGCTGGCATCTCACTCTCTTTGAATCTTCTTTATCATGCTAAGAGGAGCAGGAAAAAGCAAAAAATTTCAGAATTGCACCTTGCAATGCGGAGAAATTACTGTTTGTGCATTTACAATATTCATTGATTTTTGCCATTGAAAAACATCATGTTATTCATATACCAGAAATGTTTGAAGCTACTTACTGAATGAAAGGAGCTGGCATCTCACTCTCTTTGAATCTTCTTTATCATGCTAAGAGGAGCAGGAAAAAGCAAAAAATTTCAGAATTGCACCTTGCAATGCGGAGAAATTACTGTTTGTGCATTTACAATATTCATTGATTTTTGCCATTGAAAAACGTCCAGAAATGATTGAAGCTACTGACTAAATGAAAGGAGCTGGCATCTCACTCTCTTTGAATCTTCTTTATCATGCTAAGAGGAGCAGGAAAAAGCAAAAAATTTCAGAATTGCACCTTGCAATGCGGAGAAATTACTGTTTGTGCACTTACAATATTCATTGATTTTTGCCATTGAAAAACATCATGTTATTCATATACCAGAAATGATTGAAGCTACTGACTAAATGAAAGGAGCTGGCATCTCACTCTCTTTGAATCTTCTTTATCATGCTAAGAGGAGCAGGAAAAAGCAAAAAATTTCAGAATTGCACCTTGCAATGCGGAGAAATTACTGTTTGTGCATTTACAATATTCATTGATTTTTGCCATTGAAAAACGTCCAGAAATGATTGAAGCTACTGACTGAATGAAAGGAGCTGGCATCTCACTCTCTTTGAATCTTCTTTATCATGCTGAGGAGCAGGAAAAAGCAAAAAATTTCAGATTTGCACCTTGCAATGCGGAGAAATTACTGTTTGTGCATTTACAATATTCATTGATTTTTGCCTTTGAAAAACGTCCAGAAATGATTGAAGCTACTGACTGAATGAAAGGAGCTGGCATCTCACTCTCTTTGAATCTTCTTTAACATGCTAAGAGGAGCAGGAAAAAGCAAAAAATTTCAGAATTGCACCTTGCAATGCGGAGAAATTACTGTTTGTGCATTTACAATATTCATTGATTTTTGCCATTGAAAAACATCATGTTATTCATATACCAGAAATGTTTGGAGCTACTTACTGAATGAAAGGAGCTGGCATCTCACTCTCTTTGAATCTTCTTTATCATGCTAAGAGGAGCAGGAAAAAGCAAAAAATTTCAGAATTGCACCTTGCAATGCGGAGAAATTACTGTTTGTGCATTTACAATATTCATTGATTTTTGCCATTGAAAAACGTCCAGAAATGTTTGAAGCTACTGACTAAATGAAAGGAGCTGGCATCTCACTCTCTTTGAATCTTCTTTATCATGCTAAGAGGAGCAGGAAAAAGCAAAAAATTTCAGAATTGCACCTTGCAATGCGGAGAAATTACTGTTTGTGCACTTACAATATTCATTGATTTTTGCCATTGAAAAACATCATGTTATTCATATACCAGAAATGATTGAAGCTACTGACTAAATGAAAGGAGCTGGCATCTCACTCTCTTTGAATCTTCTTTATCATGCTAAGAGGAGCAGTAAAAAGCAAAAAATTTCAGAATTGCACCTTGCAATGCGGAGAAATTACTGTTTGTGCATTTACAATATTCATTGATTTTTGCCATTGAAAAACGTCCAGAAATGATTGAAGCTACTGACTGAATGAAAGGAGCTGGCATCTCACTCTCTTTGAATCTTCTTTATCATGCTAAGAGGAGCAGGAAAAAGCAAAAAATTTCAGAATTACACCTTGCAATGCGGAGAAATTCCTGTTTTTGCATTTACAATATTCATTGATTTTTGCCATTGAAAAACATCATGTTATTCATATACCAGAAATGTTTGAAGCTACTGACTGAATGAAAGGAGCTGGCATCTCACTCTCTTTAAATCTTCTTTATCATGCTAAAAGGAGCAGGAAAAAGCAAAAAATTTCAGAATTGCACCTTGAAATGCGGAGAAATTACTGTTTGTGCATTTACAATATTCATTGATTTTTGCCATTGAAAAACGTCCAGAAATGATTGAAGCTACTGACTGAATGAAAGGAGCTGGCATCTCAATCTCTTTGAATCTTCTTTATCATGCTAAGAGGAGCAGGAAAAAGCAAAAAATTTCAGAATTGCACCTTGCAATGCGGAGAAATTACTGTTTGTGCATTTACAATATTCATTGATTTTTGCCATTGAAAAACATCTTGTTATTCATATACCAGATATGTTTGAAGCTACTGACTGAATGAAAGGAGCTGGCATCTCACTCTCTTTGAATCTTCTTTATCATGCTAAGAGGAGCAGGAAAAAGCAAAAAATTTCAGAATTGCACCTTGCAATGCGGAGAAATTACTGTTTGTGCATTTACAATATTCATTGATTTTTGCCATTGAAAAACATCATGTTATTCATATACCAGAAATGATTGAAGCTACTGACTGAATGAAAGGACCTGGCATCTCACTCTCTTTGAATCTTCTTTATCATGCTAAGAGGAGCAGGAAAAAGCAAAAAATTTCAGAATTGCACCTTGCAATGCGGAGAAATTACTGTTTGTGCATTTACAATATTCATTGATTTTTGCCATTGAAAAACGTCCAGAAATGATTGAAGCTACTGACTGAATGAAAGGAGCTGGCATCTCACTCTCTTTGAATCTTCTTTATCATGCTAAGAGGAGCAGGAAAAAGCAAAAAATTTCAGAATTGCACCTTGCAATGCGGAGAAATTACTGTTTGTGCATTTACAATATTCATTGATTTTTGCCATTGAAAAACATCATGTTATTCATATACCAGAAATGTTTGAAGCTACTGACTGAATGAAAGGAGCTGGCATCTCACTCTCTTTGAATCTTCTTTATCATGCTAAGAGGAGCACTAAAAAGCAAAAAATTTCAGAATTGCACCTTGCAATGCGGAGAAATTACTGTTTGTGCATTTACAATATTCATTGATTTTTGCCATTGAAAAACGTCCAGAAATGTCTGAAGCTACTGACTGAATGAAAGGAGCTGGCATCTCACTCTCTTTGAATCTTCTTTATCATGCTAAGAGGAGCAGGAAAAAGCAAAAAATTTCAGAATTGCACCTTGCAATGCAGAGAAATTACTGTTTGTGCATTTACAATATTCATTGATTTTTGCCATTGAAAAACATCATGTTATTCATATACCAGAAATGTTTGAAGCTACTGACTGAATGAAAGGAGCTGGCATCTCACTCTCTTTGAATCTTCTTTATCATGCTAAGAGGAGCAGGAAAAAGCAAAAAATTTCAGAATTGCACCTTGCAATACGGAGAAATTACTGTTTGTGCATTTACAATATTCATTGATTTTTGCCATTGAAAAACGTCCAGAAATGATTGAAGCTACTGACTGAATGAAAGGAGCTGGCATCTCACTCTCTTTGAATCTTCTTTATCATGCTAAGAGGAGCAGGAAAAAGCAAAAAATTTCAGAATTGCACCTTGCAATGCGGAGAAATTACTGTTTGTGCATTTACAATATTCATTGATTTTTGCCATTGAAAAACATCATGTTATTCATATACCAGAAATGTTTGAAGCTAGTGACTGAATGAAAGGAGCTGGCATCTCACTCTCTTTGAATCTTCTTTATCATGCTAAGAGGAGCAGGAAAAAGGAAAAAATTTCAGAATTGCACCTTGCAATACGGAGAAATTACTGTTTGTGCATTTACAATATTCATTGATTTTTGCCATTGAAAAACATCATGTTATTCATATACCAGAAATGATTGAAGCTACTGACTGAATGAAAGGAGCTGGCATCTCACTCTCTTTGAATCTTCTTTATCATGCTAAGAGGAGCAGGAAAAAGCAAAAAATTTCAGAATTGCACCTTGCAATGCGGAGAAATTACTGTTTGTGCATTTACAATATTCATTGATTTTTGCCATTGAAAAACGTCCAGAAATGATTGAAGCTACTGACTGAATGAAAGGAGCTGGCATCTCACTCTCTTTGAATCTTCTTTATCATGCTAAGAGGAGCAGGAAAAAGCAAAAAATTTCAGAATTGCACCTTGCAATGCGGAGAAATTACTGTTTGTGCATTTACAATATTCATTGATTTTTGCCATTGAAAAACATCATGTTATTCATATACCAGAAATGATTGAAGCTACTGACTGAATGAAAGGAGCTGGCATCTCACTCTCTTTGAATCTTCTTTATCATGCTAAGAGGAGCAGGAAAAAGCAAAAAATTTCAGAATTGCACCTTGCAATGCGGAGAAATTACTGTTTGCGCATTTACAATATTCATTGATTTTTGCCATTGAAAAACGTCCAGAAATGATTGAAGCTACTGACTGAATGAAAGGAGCTGGCATCTCACTCTCTTTGAATCTTCTTTATCATGCTAAGAGGAGCAGGAAAAAGCAAAAAATTTCAGAATTGCACCTTGCAATGCGGAGAAATTACTGTTTGTGCATTTACAATATTCATTGATTTTTGCCATTGAAAAACATCATGTTATTCATATACCAGAAATGATTGAAGCTACTGACTGAATGAAAGGAGCTGGCATCTCACTCTCTTTGAATCTTCTTTATCATGCTAAGAGGAGCAGGAAAAAGCAAAAAATTTCAGAATTGCACCTTGCAATGCGGAGAAATTACTGTTTGTGCATTTACAATATTCATTGATTTTTGCCATTGAAAAACGTCCAGAAATGATTGAAGCTACTGACTGAATGAAAGGAGCTGGCATCTCACTCTCTTTGAATCTTCTTTATCATGCTAAGAGGAGCAGGAAAAAGCAAAAAATTTCAGAATTGCACCTTGCAATGCGGAGAAATTACTGTTTGTGCATTTACAATATTCATTGATTTTTGCCATTGAAAAACATCATGTTATTCATATACCAGAAATGATTGAAGCTACTGACTGAATGAAAGGAGCTGGCATCTCACTCTCTTTGAATCTTCTTTATCATGCTAAGAGGAGCAGGAAAAAGCAAAAAATTTCAGAATTGCACCTTGCAATGCGGAGAAATTACTGTTTGCGCATTTACAATATTCATTGATTTTTGCCATTGAAAAACGTCCAGAAATGATTGAAGCTACTGACTGAATGAAAGGAGCTGGCATCTCACTCTCTTTGAATCTTCTTTATCATGCTAAGAGGAGCAGGAAAAAGCAAAAAATTTCAGAATTGCACCTTGCAATGCGGAGAAATTACTGTTTGTGCATTTACAATATTCATTGATTTTTGCCATTGAAAAACGTCCAGAAATGATTGAAGCTACTGACTGAATGAAAGGAGCTGGCATCTCACTCTCTTTGAATCTTCTTTATCATGCTAAGAGGAGCAGGAAAAAGCAAAAAATTTCAGAATTGCACCTTGCAATGCGGAGAAATTACTGTTTGTGCATTTACAATATTCATTGATTTTTGCCATTGAAAAACATCATGTTATTCATATACCAGAAATGTTTGAAGCTACTGACTGAATGAAAGGAGCTGGCATCTCACTCTCTTTGAATCTTCTTTATCATGCTAAGAGGAGCACTAAAAAGCAAAAAATTTCAGAATTGCACCTTGCAATGCGGAGAAATTACTGTTTGTGCATTTACAATATTCATTGATTTTTGCCATTGAAAAACATCATGTTATTCATATACCAGAAATGATTGAAGCTACTGACTGAATGAAAGGAGCTGGCATCTCACTCTCTTTGAATCTTCTTTATCATGCTAAGAGGAGCAGGAAAAAGCAAAAAATTTCAGAATTGCACCTTGCAATGCGGAGAAATTACTGTTTGTGCATTTACAATATTCATTGATTTTTGCCATTGAAAAACATCATGTTATTCATATACCAGAAATGATTGAAGCTACTGACTGAATGAAAGGAGCTGGCATCTCACTCTCTTTGAATCTTCTTTATCATGCTAAGAGGAGCAGGAAAAAGCAAAAAATTTCAGAATTGCACCTTGCAATGCGGAGAAATTACTGTTTGTGCATTTACAATATTCATTGATTTTTGCCATTGAAAAACGTCCAGAAATGTCTGAAGCTACTGACTGAATGAAAGGAGCTGGCATCTCACTCTCTTTGAATCTTCTTTATCATGCTAAGAGGAGCAGGAAAAAGCAAAAAATTTCAGAATTGCACCTTGCAATGCAGAGAAATTACTGTTTGTGCATTTACAATATTCATTGATTTTTGCCATTGAAAAACATCATGTTATTCATATACCAGAAATGTTTGAAGCTACTGACTGAATGAAAGGAGCTGGCATCTCACTCTCTTTGAATCTTCTTTATCATGCTAAGAGGAGCAGGAAAAAGCAAAAAATTTCAGAATTGCACCTTGCAATACGGAGAAATTACTGTTTGTGCATTTACAATATTCATTGATTTTTGCCATTGAAAAACGTCCAGAAATGATTGAAGCTACTGACTGAATGAAAGGAGCTGGCATCTCACTCTCTTTGAATCTTCTTTATCATGCTAAGAGGAGCAGGAAAAAGCAAAAAATTTCAGAATTGCACCTTGCAATGCGGAGAAATTACTGTTTGTGCATTTACAATATTCATTGATTTTTGCCATTGAAAAACATCATGTTATTCATATACCAGAAATGTTTGAAGCTAGTGACTGAATGAAAGGAGCTGGCATCTCACTCTCTTTGAATCTTCTTTATCATGCTAAGAGGAGCAGGAAAAAGGAAAAAATTTCAGAATTGCACCTTGCAATACGGAGAAATTACTGTTTGTGCATTTACAATATTCATTGATTTTTGCCATTGAAAAACATCATGTTATTCATATACCAGAAATGATTGAAGCTACTGACTGAATGAAAGGAGCTGGCATCTCACTCTCTTTGAATCTTCTTTATCATGCTAAGAGGAGCAGGAAAAAGCAAAAAATTTCAGAATTGCACCTTGCAATGCGGAGAAATTACTGTTTGTGCATTTACAATATTCATTGATTTTTGCCATTGAAAAACGTCCAGAAATGATTGAAGCTACTGACTGAATGAAAGGAGCTGGCATCTCACTCTCTTTGAATCTTCTTTATCATGCTAAGAGGAGCAGGAAAAAGCAAAAAATTTCAGAATTGCACCTTGCAATGCGGAGAAATTACTGTTTGTGCATTTACAATATTCATTGATTTTTGCCATTGAAAAACATCATGTTATTCATATACCAGAAATGATTGAAGCTACTGACTGAATGAAAGGAGCTGGCATCTCACTCTCTTTGAATCTTCTTTATCATGCTAAGAGGAGCAGGAAAAAGCAAAAAATTTCAGAATTGCACCTTGCAATGCGGAGAAATTACTGTTTGCGCATTTACAATATTCATTGATTTTTGCCATTGAAAAACGTCCAGAAATGATTGAAGCTACTGACTGAATGAAAGGAGCTGGCATCTCACTCTCTTTGAATCTTCTTTATCATGCTAAGAGGAGCAGGAAAAAGCAAAAAATTTCAGAATTGCACCTTGCAATGCGGAGAAATTACTGTTTGTGCATTTACAATATTCATTGATTTTTGCCATTGAAAAACATCATGTTATTCATATACCAGAAATGTTTGAAGCTACTGACTGAATGAAAGGAGCTGGCATCTCACTCTCTTTGAATCTTCTTTATCATGCTAAGAGGAGCAGGAAAAAGCAAAAAATTTCAGAATTGCACATTGCAATGCGGAGAAATTACTGTTTGTGCATTTACAATATTCATTGATTTTTGCCATTGAAAAACGTCCAGAAATGTTTGAAGCTACTGACTGAATGAAAGGAGCTGGCATCTCACTCTCTTTGAATCTTCTTTATCATGCTATGAGGAGCAGGAAAAAGCAAAAAATTTCAGAATTGCACCTTGCAATGCGGAGAAATTACTGTTTGTGCATTTACAATATTCATTGATTTTTGCCATTGAAAAACGTGCAGAAATGATTGAAGCTACTGACTGAATGAAAGGAGCTGGCATCTCACTCTCTTTGAATCTTCTTTATCATGCTAAGAGGAGCAGGAAAAAGCAAAAAATTTCAGATTTGCACCTTGCAATGCGGAGAAATTACTGTTTGTGCATTTACAATATTCATTGATTTTTGCCTTTGAAAAACGTCCAGAAATGATTGAAGCTACTGACTGAATGAAAGGAGCTGGCATCTCACTCTCTTTGAATCTTCTTTATCATGCTAAGAGGAGCAGGAAAAAGCAAAAAATTTCAGAATTGCACCTTGCAATGCGGAGAAATTACTGTTTGTGCATTTACAATATTCATTGATTTTTGCCATTGAAAAACATCATGTTATTCATATACCAGAAATGTTTGAAGCTACTTACTGAATGAAAGGAGCTGGCATCTCACTCTCTTTGAATCTTCTTTATCATGCTAAGAGGAGCAGGAAAAAGCAAAAAATTTCAGAATTGCACCTTGCAATGCGGAGAAATTACTGTTTGTGCATTTACAATATTCATTGATTTTTGCCATTGAAAAACGTCCAGAAATGATTGAAGCTACTGACTAAATGAAAGGAGCTGGCATCTCACTCTCTTTGAATCTTCTTTATCATGCTAAGAGGAGCAGGAAAAAGCAAAAAATTTCAGAATTGCACCTTGCATTGCGGAGAAATTACTGTTTGTGCACTTACAATATTCATTGATTTTTGCCATTGAAAAACATCATGTTATTCATATACCAGAAATGATTGAAGCTACTGACTAAATGAAAGGAGCTGGCATCTCACTCTCTTTGAATCTTCTTTATCATGCTAAGAGGAGCAGGAAAAAGCAAAAAATTTCAGAATTGCACCTTGCAATGCGGAGAAATTACTGTTTGTGCATTTACAATATTCATTGATTTTTGCCATTGAAAAACGTCCAGAAATGATTGAAGCTACTGACTGAATGAAAGGAGCTGGCATCTCACTCTCTTTGAATCTTCTTTATCATGCTAAGAGGAGCAGGAAAAAGCAAAAAATTTCAGAATTGCACCTTGTAATGCGGAGAAATTACTGTTTGTGCATTTACAATATTCATTGATTTTTGCCATTGAAAAACATCATGTTATTCATATACCAGAAATGTTTGAAGCTACTGACTGAATGAAAGGAGCTGGCATCTCACTCTCTTTGAATCTTCTTTATCATGCTAAGAGGAGCAGGAAAAAGCAAAAAATTTCAGAGTTGCACCTTGCAATGCGGAGAAATTACTGTTTGTGCATTTACAATATTCATTGATTTTTGCCATTGAAAAACATCATGTTATTCATATACCAGAAATGATTGAAGCTACTGACTGAATGAAAGGAGCTGGCATCTCACTCTCTTTGAATCTTCTTTATCATGCTAAGAGGAGCAGGAAAAAGCAAAAAATTTCAGAATTGCACCTTGCAATGCGGAGAAATTACTGTTTGTGCATTTACAATATTCATTGATTTTTGTCTTTGAAAAACGTCCAGAAATGATTGAAGCTACTGACTGAATGAAAGGAGCTGGCATCTCACTCTCTTTGAATCTTCTTTATCATGCTAAGAGGAGCAGGAAAAAGCAAAAAATTTCAGAATTGCACCTTGCAATGCGGAGAAATTACTGTTTGTGCATTTACAATATTCATTGATTTTTGCCATTGAAAAACATCATGTTATTCATATACCAGAAATGATTGAAGCTATTGACTGAATGAAAGGAGCTGGCATCTCACTCTCTTTGAATCTTCTTTATCATGCTAAGAGGAGCAGGAAAAAGCAAAAAATTTCAGAATTGCACCTTGCAATGCGGAGAAATTACTGTTTGTGCATTTACAACATTCATTGATTTTTGCCATTGAAAAACGTCCAGAAATGATTGAAGCTACTGACTGAATGAAAGGAGCTGGCATCTCACTCTCTTTGAATCTTCTTTATCATGCTAAGAGGAGCAGGAAAAAGCAAAAAATTTCAGAATTGCACCTTGCAATGCGGAGAAATTACTGTTTGTGCATTTACAATATTCATTGATTTTTGCCATTGAAAAACATCATGTTATTCATATACCAAAAATGTTTGAAGCTACTGACTGAATGAAAGGAGCTGGCATCTCACTCTCTTTGAATCTTCTTTATCATGCTAAGAGGAGCAGGAAAAAGCAAAAAATTTCAGAATTGCACATTGCAATGCGGAGAAATTACTGTTTGTGCATTTACAATATTCATTGATTTTTGCCATTGAAAAACGTCCAGAAATGTTTGAAGCTACTGACTGAATGAAAGGAGCTGGCATCTCACTCTCTTTGAATCTTCTTTATCATGCTATGAGGAGCAGGAAAAAGCAAAAAATTTCAGAATTGCACCTTGCAATGCGGAGAAATTACTGTTTGTGCATTTACAATATTCATTGATTTTTGCCATTGAAAAACGTCCAGAAATGATTGAAGCTACTGACTGAATGAAAGGAGCTGGCATCTCACTCTCTTTGAATCTTCTTTATCATGCTAAGAGGAGCAGGAAAAAGCAAAAAATTTCAGATTTGCACCTTGCAATGCGGAGAAATTACTGTTTGTGCATTTACAATATTCATTGATTTTTGCCTTTGCAAAACGTCCAGAAATGATTGAAGCTACTGACTGAATGAAAGGAGCTGGCATCTCACTCTCTTTGAATCTTCTTTATCATGCTAAGAGGAGCAGGAAAAAGCAAAAAATTTCAGAATTGCACCTTGCAATGCGGAGAAATTACTGTTTGTGCATTTACAATATTCATTGATTTTTGCCATTGAAAAACATCATGTTATTCATATACCAGAAATGTTTGAAGCTACTTACTGAATGAAAGGAGCTGGCATCTCACTCTCTTTGAATCTTCTTTATCATGCTAAGAGGAGCAGGAAAAAGCAAAAAATTTCAGAATTGCACCTTGCAATGCGGAGAAATTACTGTTTGTGCATTTACAATATTCATTGATTTTTGCCATTGAAAAACGTCCAGAAATGATTGAAGCTACTGACTAAATGAAAGGAGCTGGCATCTCACTCTCTTTGAATCTTCTTTATCATGCTAAGAGGAGCAGGAAAAAGCAAAAAATTTCAGAATTGCACCTTGCAATGCGGAGAAATTACTGTTTGTGCACTTACAATATTCATTGATTTTTGCCATTGAAAAACATCATGTTATTCATATACCAGAAATGATTGAAGCTACTGACTAAATGAAAGGAGCTGGCATCTCACTCTCTTTGAATCTTCTTTATCATGCTAAGAGGAGCAGGAAAAAGCAAAAAATTTCAGAATTGCACCTTGCAATGCGGAGAAATTACTGTTTGTGCATTTACAATATTCATTGATTTTTGCCATTGAAAAACGTCCAGAAATGATTGAAGCTACTGACTGAATGAAAGGAGCTGGCATCTCACTCTCTTTGAATCTTCTTTATCATGCTGAGGAGCAGGAAAAAGCAAAAAATTTCAGATTTGCACCTTGCAATGCGGAGAAATTACTGTTTGTGCATTTACAATATTCATTGATTTTTGCCTTTGAAAAACGTCCAGAAATGATTGAAGCTACTGACTGAATGAAAGGAGCTGGCATCTCACTCTCTTTGAATCTTCTTTAACATGCTAAGAGGAGCAGGAAAAAGCAAAAAATTTCAGAATTGCACCTTGCAATGCGGAGAAATTACTGTTTGTGCATTTACAATATTCATTGATTTTTGCCATTGAAAAACATCATGTTATTCATATACCAGAAATGTTTGGAGCTACTTACTGAATGAAAGGAGCTGGCATCTCACTCTCTTTGAATCTTCTTTATCATGCTAAGAGGAGCAGGAAAAAGCAAAAAATTTCAGAATTGCACCTTGCAATGCGGAGAAATTACTGTTTGTGCATTTACAATATTCATTGATTTTTGCCATTGAAAAACGTCCAGAAATGTTTGAAGCTACTGACTAAATGAAAGGAGCTGGCATCTCACTCTCTTTGAATCTTCTTTATCATGCTAAGAGGAGCAGGAAAAAGCAAAAAATTTCAGAATTGCACCTTGCAATGCGGAGAAATTACTGTTTGTGCACTTACAATATTCATTGATTTTTGCCATTGAAAAACATCATGTTATTCATATACCAGAAATGATTGAAGCTACTGACTAAATGAAAGGAGCTGGCATCTCACTCTCTTTGAATCTTCTTTATCATGCTAAGAGGAGCAGTAAAAAGCAAAAAATTTCAGAATTGCACCTTGCAATGCGGAGAAATTACTGTTTGTGCATTTACAATATTCATTGATTTTTGCCATTGAAAAACGTCCAGAAATGATTGAAGCTACTGACTGAATGAAAGGAGCTGGCATCTCACTCTCTTTGAATCTTCTTTATCATGCTAAGAGGAGCAGGAAAAAGCAAAAAATTTCAGAATTACACCTTGCAATGCGGAGAAATTCCTGTTTTTGCATTTACAATATTCATTGATTTTTGCCATTGAAAAACATCATGTTATTCATATACCAGAAATGTTTGAAGCTACTGACTGAATGAAAGGAGCTGGCATCTCACTCTCTTTAAATCTTCTTTATCATGCTAAAAGGAGCAGGAAAAAGCAAAAAATTTCAGAATTGCACCTTGAAATGCGGAGAAATTACTGTTTGTGCATTTACAATATTCATTGATTTTTGCCATTGAAAAACGTCCAGAAATGATTGAAGCTACTGACTGAATGAAAGGAGCTGGCATCTCAATCTCTTTGAATCTTCTTTATCATGCTAAGAGGAGCAGGAAAAAGCAAAAAATTTCAGAATTGCACCTTGCAATGCGGAGAAATTACTGTTTGTGCATTTACAATATTCATTGATTTTTGCCATTGAAAAACATCTTGTTATTCATATACCAGATATGTTTGAAGCTACTGACTGAATGAAAGGAGCTGGCATCTCACTCTCTTTGAATCTTCTTTATCATGCTAAGAGGAGCAGGAAAAAGCAAAAAATTTCAGAATTGCACCTTGCAATGCGGAGAAATTACTGTTTGTGCATTTACAATATTCATTGATTTTTGCCATTGAAAAACATCATGTTATTCATATACCAGAAATGATTGAAGCTACTGACTGAATGAAAGGACCTGGCATCTCACTCTCTTTGAATCTTCTTTATCATGCTAAGAGGAGCAGGAAAAAGCAAAAAATTTCAGAATTGCACCTTGCAATGCGGAGAAATTACTGTTTGTGCATTTACAATATTCATTGATTTTTGCCATTGAAAAACGTCCAGAAATGATTGAAGCTACTGACTGAATGAAAGGAGCTGGCATCTCACTCTCTTTGAATCTTCTTTATCATGCTAAGAGGAGCAGGAAAAAGCAAAAAATTTCAGAATTGCACCTTGCAATGCGGAGAAATTACTGTTTGTGCATTTACAATATTCATTGATTTTTGCCATTGAAAAACATCATGTTATTCATATACCAGAAATGTTTGAAGCTACTGACTGAATGAAAGGAGCTGGCATCTCACTCTCTTTGAATCTTCTTTATCATGCTAAGAGGAGCACTAAAAAGCAAAAAATTTCAGAATTGCACCTTGCAATGCGGAGAAATTACTGTTTGTGCATTTACAATATTCATTGATTTTTGCCATTGAAAAACATCATGTTATTCATATACCAGAAATGATTGAAGCTACTGACTGAATGAAAGGAGCTGGCATCTCACTCTCTTTGAATCTTCTTTATCATGCTAAGAGGAGCAGGAAAAAGCAAAAAATTTCAGAATTGCACCTTGCAATGCGGAGAAATTACTGTTTGTGCATTTACAATATTCATTGATTTTTGCCATTGAAAAACATCATGTTATTCATATACCAGAAATGATTGAAGCTACTGACTGAATGAAAGGAGCTGGCATCTCACTCTCTTTGAATCTTCTTTATCATGCTAAGAGGAGCAGGAAAAAGCAAAAAATTTCAGAATTGCACCTTGCAATGCGGAGAAATTACTGTTTGTGCATTTACAATATTCATTGATTTTTGCCATTGAAAAACGTCCAGAAATGTCTGAAGCTACTGACTGAATGAAAGGAGCTGGCATCTCACTCTCTTTGAATCTTCTTTATCATGCTAAGAGGAGCAGGAAAAAGCAAAAAATTTCAGAATTGCACCTTGCAATGCAGAGAAATTACTGTTTGTGCATTTACAATATTCATTGATTTTTGCCATTGAAAAACATCATGTTATTCATATACCAGAAATGTTTGAAGCTACTGACTGAATGAAAGGAGCTGGCATCTCACTCTCTTTGAATCTTCTTTATCATGCTAAGAGGAGCAGGAAAAAGCAAAAAATTTCAGAATTGCACCTTGCAATACGGAGAAATTACTGTTTGTGCATTTACAATATTCATTGATTTTTGCCATTGAAAAACGTCCAGAAATGATTGAAGCTACTGACTGAATGAAAGGAGCTGGCATCTCACTCTCTTTGAATCTTCTTTATCATGCTAAGAGGAGCAGGAAAAAGCAAAAAATTTCAGAATTGCACCTTGCAATACTGAGAAATTACTGTTTGTGCATTTACAATATTCATTGATTTTTGCCATTGAAAAACATCATGTTATTCATATACCAGAAATGTTTGAAGCTACTGACTGAATGAAAGGAGCTGGCATCTCACTCTCTTTGAATCTTCTTTATCATGCTAAGAGGAGCAGGAAAAAGCAAAAAATTTCAGAATTGCACCTTGCAATGCGGAGAAATTTCTGTTTGTGCATTTACAATATTCATTGATTTTTGCCATTGAAAAACGTCCAGAAATGATTGAAGCTACTGACTGAATGAAAGGAGCTGGCATCTCACTCTCTTTGAATCTTCTTTATCATGCTAAGAGGAGCAGGAAAAAGCAAAAAATTTCAGATTTGCACCTTGCAATGCGGAGAAATTACTGTTTGTGCATTTACAATATTCATTGATTTTTGCCTTTGAAAAACGTCCAGAAATGATTGAAGCTACTGACTGAATGAAAGGAGCTGGCATCTCACTCTCTTTGAATCTTCTTTAACATGCTAAGAGGAGCAGGAAAAAGCAAAAAATTTCAGAATTGCACCTTGCAATGCGGAGAAATTACTGTTTGTGCATTTACAATATTCATTGATTTTTGCCATTGAAAAACATCATGTTATTCATATACCAGAAATGTTTGGAGCTACTTACTGAATGAAAGGAGCTGGCATCTCACTCTCTTTGAATCTTCTTTATCATGCTAAGAGGAGCAGGAAAAAGCAAAAAATTTCAGAATTGCACCTTGCAATGCGGAGAAATTACTGTTTGTGCATTTACAATATTCATTGATTTTTGCCATTGAAAAACGTCCAGAAATGATTGAAGCTACTGACTAAATGAAAGGAGCTGGCATCTCACTCTCTTTGAATCTTCTTTATCATGCTAAGAGGAGCAGGAAAAAGCAAAAAATTTCAGAATTGCACCTTGCAATGCTGAGAAATTACTGTTTGTGCACTTACAATATTCTTTGATTTTTGCCATTGAAAAACATCATGTTATTCATATACCAGAAATGATTGAAGCTACTGACTAAATGAAAGGAGCTGGCATCTCACTCTCTTTGAATCTTCTTTATCATGCTAAGAGGAGCAGGAAAAAGCAAAAAATTTCAGAATTGCACCTTGAAATGCGGAGAAATTACTGTTTGTGCATTTACAATATTCATTGATTTTTGCCATTGAAAAACGTCCAGAAATGATTGAAGCTACTGACTGAATGAAAGGAGCTGGCATCTCACTCTCTTTGAATCTTCTTTATCATGCTAAGAGGAGCAGGAAAAAGCAAAAAATTTCAGAATTACACCTTGCAATGCGGAGAAATTCCTGTTTTTGCATTTACAATATTCATTGATTTTTGCCATTGAAAAACATCATGTTATTCATATACCAGAAATGTTTGAAGCTACTGACTGAATGAAAGGAGCTGGCATCTCACTCTCTTTAAATCTTCTTTATCATGCTAAAAGGAGCAGGAAAAAGCAAAAAATTTCAGAATTGCACCTTGAAATGCGGAGAAATTACTGTTTGTGCATTTACAATATTCATTGATTTTTGCCATTGAAAAACGTCCAGAAATGATTGAAGCTACTGACTGAATGAAAGGAGCTGGCATCTCAATCTCTTTGAATCTTCTTTATCATGCTAAGAGGAGCAGGAAAAAGCAAAAAATTTCAGAATTGCACCTTGCAATGCGGAGAAATTACTGTTTGTGCATTTACAATATTCATTGATTTTTGCCATTGAAAAACATCATGTTATTCATATACCAGATATGTTTGAAGCTACTGACTGAATGAAAGGAGCTGGCATCTCACTCTCTTTGAATCTTCTTTATCATGCTAAGAGGAGCAGGAAAAAGCAAAAAATTTCAGAATTGCACCTTGCAATGCGGAGAAATTACTGTTTGTGCATTTACAATATTCATTGATTTTTGCCATTGAAAAACATCATGTTATTCATATACCAGAAATGATTGAAGCTACTGACTGAATGAAAGGACCTGGCATCTCACTCTCTTTGAATCTTCTTTATCATGCTAAGAGGAGCAGGAAAAAGCAAAAAATTTCAGAATTGCACCTTGCAATGCGGAGAAATTACTGTTTGTGCATTTACAATATTCATTGATTTTTGCCATTGAAAAACGTCCAGAAATGATTGAAGCTACTGACTGAATGAAAGGAGCTGGCATCTCACTCTCTTTGAATCTTCTTTATCATGCTAAGAGGAGCAGGAAAAAGCAAAAAATTTCAGAATTGCACCTTGCAATGCGGAGAAATTACTGTTTGTGCATTTACAATATTCATTGATTTTTGCCATTGAAAAACATCATGTTATTCATATACCAGAAATGTTTGAAGCTACTGACTGAATGAAAGGAGCTGGCATCTCACTCTCTTTGAATCTTCTTTATCATGCTAAGAGGAGCACTAAAAAGCAAAAAATTTCAGAATTGCACCTTGCAATGCGGAGAAATTACTGTTTGTGCATTTACAATATTCATTGATTTTTGCCATTGAAAAACATCATGTTATTCATATACCAGAAATGATTGAAGCTACTGACTGAATGAAAGGAGCTGGCATCTCACTCTCTTTGAATCTTCTTTATCATGCTAAGAGGAGCAGGAAAAAGCAAAAAATTTCAGAATTGCACCTTGCAATGCGGAGAAATTACTGTTTGTGCATTTACAATATTCATTGATTTTTGCCATTGAAAAACATCATGTTATTCATATACCAGAAATGATTGAAGCTACTGACTGAATGAAAGGAGCTGGCATCTCACTCTCTTTGAATCTTCTTTATCATGCTAAGAGGAGCAGGAAAAAGCAAAAAATTTCAGAATTGCACCTTGCAATGCGGAGAAATTACTGTTTGTGCATTTACAATATTCATTGATTTTTGCCATTGAAAAACGTCCAGAAATGATTGAAGCTACTGACTGAATGAAAGGAGCTGGCATCTCACTCTCTTTGAATCTTCTTTATCATGCTAAGAGGAGCAGGAAAAAGCAAAAAATTTCAGAATTGCACCTTGCAATGCAGAGAAATTACTGTTTGTGCATTTACAATATTCATTGATTTTTGCCATTGAAAAACATCATGTTATTCATATACCAGAAATGTTTGAAGCTACTGACTGAATGAAAGGAGCTGGCATCTCACTCTCTTTGAATCTTCTTTATCATGCTAAGAGGAGCAGGAAAAAGCAAAAAATTTCAGAATTGCACCTTGCAATGCGGAGAAATTAGTGTTTGTGCATTTACAATATTCATTGATTTTTGCCATTGAAAAACGTCCAGAAATGATTGAAGCTACTGACTGAATGAAAGGAGCTGGCATCTCACTCTCTTTGAATCTTCTTTATCATGCTAAGAGGAGCAGGAAAAAGCAAAAAATTTCAGAATTGCACCTTGCAATACTGAGAAATTACTGTTTGTGCATTTACAATATTCATTGATTTTTGCCATTGAAAAACATCATGTTATTCATATACCAGAAATGTTTGAAGCTACTGACTGAATGAAAGGAGCTGGCATCTCACTCTCTTTGAATCTTCTTTATCATGCTAAGAGGAGCAGGAAAAAGCAAAAAATTTCAGAATTGCACCTTGCAATGCGGAGAAATTACTGTTTGTGCATTTACAATATTCATTGATTTTTGCCATTGAAAAACGTCCAGAAATGATTGAAGCTACTGACTGAATGAAAGGAGCTGGCATCTCACTCTCTTTGAATCTTCTTTATCATGCTAAGAGGAGCAGGAAAAAGCAAAAAATTTCAGAATTGCACCTTGCAATGTGGAGAAATTACTGTTTGTGCATTTACAATATTCATTGATTTTTGCCATTGAAAAACGTCCAGAAATGATTGAAGCTACTGACTGAATGAAAGGAGCTGGCATCTCACTCTCTTTGAATCTTCTTTATCATGCTAAGAGGAGCAGGAAAAAGCAAAAAATTTCAGAATTGCACCTTGCAATGTGGAGAAATTACTGTTTGTGCATTTACAATATTCATTGATTTTTGCCATTGAAAAACATCATGTTATTCATATACCAGAAATGTTTGAAGCTAGTGACTGAATGAAAGGAGCTGGCATCTCACTCTCTTTGAATCTTCTTTATCATGCTAAGAGGAGCAGGAAAAAGGAAAAAATTTCAGAATTGCACCTTGCAATACGGAGAAATTACTGTTTGTGCATTTACAATATTCATTGATTTTTGCCATTGAAAAACATCATGTTATTCATATACCAGAAATGATTGAAGCTACTGACTGAATGAAAGGAGCTGGCATCTCACTCTCTTTGAATCTTCTTTATCATGCTAAGAGGAGCAGGAAAAAGCAAAAAATTTCAGAATTGCACCTTGCAATGCGGAGAAATTACTGTTTGTGCATTTACAATATTCATTGATTTTTGCCATTGAAAAACGTCCAGAAATGATTGAAGCTACTGACTGAATGAAAGGAGCTGGCATCTCACTCTCTTTGAATCTTCTTTATCATGCTAAGAGGAGCAGGAAAAAGCAAAAAATTTCAGAATTGCACCTTGCAATGCGGAGAAATTACTGTTTGTGCATTTACAATATTCATTGATTTTTGCCATTGAAAAACGTCCAGAAATGATTGAAGCTACTGACTGAATGAAAGGAGCTGGCATCTCACTCTCTTTGAATCTTCTTTATCATGCTAAGAGGAGCAGGAAAAAGCAAAAAATTTCAGAATTGCACCTTGCAATGCGGAGAAATTACTGTTTGTGCATTTACAATATTCATTGATTTTTGCCATTGAAAAACATCATGTTATTCATATACCAGAAATGTTTGAAGCTACTGACTGAATGAAAGGAGCTGGCATCTCACTCTCTTTGAATCTTCTTTATCATGCTAAGAGGAGCACTAAAAAGCAAAAAATTTCAGAATTGCACCTTGCAATGCGGAGAAATTACTGTTTGTGCATTTACAATATTCATTGATTTTTGCCATTGAAAAACATCATGTTATTCATATACCAGAAATGATTGAAGCTACTGACTGAATGAAAGGAGCTGGCATCTCACTCTCTTTGAATCTTCTTTATCATGCTAAGAGGAGCAGGAAAAAGCAAAAAATTTCAGAATTGCACCTTGCAATGCGGAGAAATTACTGTTTGTGCATTTACAATATTCATTGATTTTTGCCATTGAAAAACATCATGTTATTCATATACCAGAAATGATTGAAGCTACTGACTGAATGAAAGGAGCTGGCATCTCACTCTCTTTGAATCTTCTTTATCATGCTAAGAGGAGCAGGAAAAAGCAAAAAATTTCAGAATTGCACCTTGCAATGCGGAGAAATTACTGTTTGTGCATTTACAATATTCATTGATTTTTGCCATTGAAAAACGTCCAGAAATGTCTGAAGCTACTGACTGAATGAAAGGAGCTGGCATCTCACTCTCTTTGAATCTTCTTTATCATGCTAAGAGGAGCAGGAAAAAGCAAAAAATTTCAGAATTGCACCTTGCAATGCAGAGAAATTACTGTTTGTGCATTTACAATATTCATTGATTTTTGCCATTGAAAAACATCATGTTATTCATATACCAGAAATGTTTGAAGCTACTGACTGAATGAAAGGAGCTGGCATCTCACTCTCTTTGAATCTTCTTTATCATGCTAAGAGGAGCAGGAAAAAGCAAAAAATTTCAGAATTGCACCTTGCAATACGGAGAAATTACTGTTTGTGCATTTACAATATTCATTGATTTTTGCCATTGAAAAACGTCCAGAAATGATTGAAGCTACTGACTGAATGAAAGGAGCTGGCATCTCACTCTCTTTGAATCTTCTTTATCATGCTAAGAGGAGCAGGAAAAAGCAAAAAATTTCAGAATTGCACCTTGCAATACTGAGAAATTACTGTTTGTGCATTTACAATATTCATTGATTTTTGCCATTGAAAAACATCATGTTATTCATATACCAGAAATGTTTGAAGCTACTGACTGAATGAAAGGAGCTGGCATCTCACTCTCTTTGAATCTTCTTTATCATGCTAAGAGGAGCAGGAAAAAGCAAAAAATTTCAGAATTGCACCTTGCAATGCGGAGAAATTTCTGTTTGTGCATTTACAATATTCATTGATTTTTGCCATTGAAAAACGTCCAGAAATGATTGAAGCTACTGACTGAATGAAAGGAGCTGGCATCTCACTCTCTTTGAATCTTCTTTATCATGCTAAGAGGAGCAGGAAAAAGCAAAAAATTTCAGATTTGCACCTTGCAATGCGGAGAAATTACTGTTTGTGCATTTACAATATTCATTGATTTTTGCCTTTGAAAAACGTCCAGAAATGATTGAAGCTACTGACTGAATGAAAGGAGCTGGCATCTCACTCTCTTTGAATCTTCTTTAACATGCTAAGAGGAGCAGGAAAAAGCAAAAAATTTCAGAATTGCACCTTGCAATGCGGAGAAATTACTGTTTGTGCATTTACAATATTCATTGATTTTTGCCATTGAAAAACATCATGTTATTCATATACCAGAAATGTTTGGAGCTACTTACTGAATGAAAGGAGCTGGCATCTCACTCTCTTTGAATCTTCTTTATCATGCTAAGAGGAGCAGGAAAAAGCAAAAAATTTCAGAATTGCACCTTGCAATGCGGAGAAATTACTGTTTGTGCATTTACAATATTCATTGATTTTTGCCATTGAAAAACGTCCAGAAATGATTGAAGCTACTGACTAAATGAAAGGAGCTGGCATCTCACTCTCTTTGAATCTTCTTTATCATGCTAAGAGGAGCAGGAAAAAGCAAAAAATTTCAGAATTGCACCTTGCAATGCTGAGAAATTACTGTTTGTGCACTTACAATATTCTTTGATTTTTGCCATTGAAAAACATCATGTTATTCATATACCAGAAATGATTGAAGCTACTGACTAAATGAAAGGAGCTGGCATCTCACTCTCTTTGAATCTTCTTTATCATGCTAAGAGGAGCAGGAAAAAGCAAAAAATTTCAGAATTGCACCTTGAAATGCGGAGAAATTACTGTTTGTGCATTTACAATATTCATTGATTTTTGCCATTGAAAAACGTCCAGAAATGATTGAAGCTACTGACTGAATGAAAGGAGCTGGCATCTCACTCTCTTTGAATCTTCTTTATCATGCTAAGAGGAGCAGGAAAAAGCAAAAAATTTCAGAATTACACCTTGCAATGCGGAGAAATTCCTGTTTTTGCATTTACAATATTCATTGATTTTTGCCATTGAAAAACATCATGTTATTCATATACCAGAAATGTTTGAAGCTACTGACTGAATGAAAGGAGCTGGCATCTCACTCTCTTTAAATCTTCTTTATCATGCTAAAAGGAGCAGGAAAAAGCAAAAAATTTCAGAATTGCACCTTGAAATGCGGAGAAATTACTGTTTGTGCATTTACAATATTCATTGATTTTTGCCATTGAAAAACGTCCAGAAATGATTGAAGCTACTGACTGAATGAAAGGAGCTGGCATCTCAATCTCTTTGAATCTTCTTTATCATGCTAAGAGGAGCAGGAAAAAGCAAAAAATTTCAGAATTGCACCTTGCAATGCGGAGAAATTACTGTTTGTGCATTTACAATATTCATTGATTTTTGCCATTGAAAAACATCATGTTATTCATATACCAGATATGTTTGAAGCTACTGACTGAATGAAAGGAGCTGGCATCTCACTCTCTTTGAATCTTCTTTATCATGCTAAGAGGAGCAGGAAAAAGCAAAAAATTTCAGAATTGCACCTTGCAATGCGGAGAAATTACTGTTTGTGCATTTACAATATTCATTGATTTTTGCCATTGAAAAACATCATGTTATTCATATACCAGAAATGATTGAAGCTACTGACTGAATGAAAGGACCTGGCATCTCACTCTCTTTGAATCTTCTTTATCATGCTAAGAGGAGCAGGAAAAAGCAAAAAATTTCAGAATTGCACCTTGCAATGCGGAGAAATTACTGTTTGTGCATTTACAATATTCATTGATTTTTGCCATTGAAAAACGTCCAGAAATGATTGAAGCTACTGACTGAATGAAAGGAGCTGGCATCTCACTCTCTTTGAATCTTCTTTATCATGCTAAGAGGAGCAGGAAAAAGCAAAAAATTTCAGAATTGCACCTTGCAATGCGGAGAAATTACTGTTTGTGCATTTACAATATTCATTGATTTTTGCCATTGAAAAACATCATGTTATTCATATACCAGAAATGTTTGAAGCTACTGACTGAATGAAAGGAGCTGGCATCTCACTCTCTTTGAATCTTCTTTATCATGCTAAGAGGAGCACTAAAAAGCAAAAAATTTCAGAATTGCACCTTGCAATGCGGAGAAATTACTGTTTGTGCATTTACAATATTCATTGATTTTTGCCATTGAAAAACATCATGTTATTCATATACCAGAAATGATTGAAGCTACTGACTGAATGAAAGGAGCTGGCATCTCACTCTCTTTGAATCTTCTTTATCATGCTAAGAGGAGCAGGAAAAAGCAAAAAATTTCAGAATTGCACCTTGCAATGCGGAGAAATTACTGTTTGTGCATTTACAATATTCATTGATTTTTGCCATTGAAAAACATCATGTTATTCATATACCAGAAATGATTGAAGCTACTGACTGAATGAAAGGAGCTGGCATCTCACTCTCTTTGAATCTTCTTTATCATGCTAAGAGGAGCAGGAAAAAGCAAAAAATTTCAGAATTGCACCTTGCAATGCGGAGAAATTACTGTTTGTGCATTTACAATATTCATTGATTTTTGCCATTGAAAAACGTCCAGAAATGATTGAAGCTACTGACTGAATGAAAGGAGCTGGCATCTCACTCTCTTTGAATCTTCTTTATCATGCTAAGAGGAGCAGGAAAAAGCAAAAAATTTCAGAATTGCACCTTGCAATGCAGAGAAATTACTGTTTGTGCATTTACAATATTCATTGATTTTTGCCATTGAAAAACATCATGTTATTCATATACCAGAAATGTTTGAAGCTACTGACTGAATGAAAGGAGCTGGCATCTCACTCTCTTTGAATCTTCTTTATCATGCTAAGAGGAGCAGGAAAAAGCAAAAAATTTCAGAATTGCACCTTGCAATGCGGAGAAATTACTGTTTGTGCATTTACAATATTCATTGATTTTTGCCATTGAAAAACGTCCAGAAATGATTGAAGCTACTGACTGAATGAAAGGAGCTGGCATCTCACTCTCTTTGAATCTTCTTTATCATGCTAAGAGGAGCAGGAAAAAGCAAAAAATTTCAGAATTGCACCTTGCAATACTGAGAAATTACTGTTTGTGCATTTACAATATTCATTGATTTTTGCCATTGAAAAACATCATGTTATTCATATACCAGAAATGTTTGAAGCTACTGACTGAATGAAAGGAGCTGGCATCTCACTCTCTTTGAATCTTCTTTATCATGCTAAGAGGAGCAGGAAAAAGCAAAAAATTTCAGAATTGCACCTTGCAATGCGGAGAAATTACTGTTTGTGCATTTACAATATTCATTGATTTTTGCCATTGAAAAACGTCCAGAAATGATTGAAGCTACTGACTGAATGAAAGGAGCTGGCATCTCACTCTCTTTGAATCTTCTTTATCATGCTAAGAGGAGCAGGAAAAAGCAAAAAATTTCAGAATTGCACCTTGCAATGTGGAGAAATTACTGTTTGTGCATTTACAATATTCATTGATTTTTGCCATTGAAAAACGTCCAGAAATGATTGAAGCTACTGACTGAATGAAAGGAGCTGGCATCTCACTCTCTTTGAATCTTCTTTATCATGCTAAGAGGAGCAGGAAAAAGCAAAAAATTTCAGAATTGCACCTTGCAATGTGGAGAAATTACTGTTTGTGCATTTACAATATTCATTGATTTTTGCCATTGAAAAACATCATGTTATTCATATACCAGAAATGTTTGAAGCTAGTGACTGAATGAAAGGAGCTGGCATCTCACTCTCTTTGAATCTTCTTTATCATGCTAAGAGGAGCAGGAAAAAGGAAAAAATTTCAGAATTGCACCTTGCAATACGGAGAAATTACTGTTTGTGCATTTACAATATTCATTGATTTTTGCCATTGAAAAACATCATGTTATTCATATACCAGAAATGATTGAAGCTACTGACTGAATGAAAGGAGCTGGCATCTCACTCTCTTTGAATCTTCTTTATCATGCTAAGAGGAGCAGGAAAAAGCAAAAAATTTCAGAATTGCACCTTGCAATGCGGAGAAATTACTGTTTGTGCATTTACAATATTCATTGATTTTTGCCATTGAAAAACGTCCAGAAATGATTGAAGCTACTGACTGAATGAAAGGAGCTGGCATCTCACTCTCTTTGAATCTTCTTTATCATGCTAAGAGGAGCAGGAAAAAGCAAAAAATTTCAGAATTGCACCTTGCAATGCGGAGAAATTACTGTTTGTGCATTTACAATATTCATTGATTTTTGCCATTGAAAAACATCATGTTATTCATATACCAGAAATGTTTGAAGCTACTGACTGAATGAAAGGAGCTGGCATCTCACTCTCTTTGAATCTTCTTTATCATGCTAAGAGGAGCAGGAAAAAGCAAAAAATTTCAGAATTGCACATTGCAATGCGGAGAAATTACTGTTTGTGCATTTACAATATTCATTGATTTTTGCCATTGAAAAACGTCCAGAAATGTTTGAAGCTACTGACTGAATGAAAGGAGCTGGCATCTCACTCTCTTTGAATCTTCTTTATCATGCTATGAGGAGCAGGAAAAAGCAAAAAATTTCAGAATTGCACCTTGCAATGCGGAGAAATTACTGTTTGTGCATTTACAATATTCATTGATTTTTGCCATTGAAAAACGTCCAGAAATGATTGAAGCTACTGACTGAATGAAAGGAGCTGGCATCTCACTCTCTTTGAATCTTCTTTATCATGCTAAGAGGAGCAGGAAAAAGCAAAAAATTTCAGATTTGCACCTTGCAATGCGGAGAAATTACTGTTTGTGCATTTACAATATTCATTGATTTTTGCCTTTGAAAAACGTCCAGAAATGATTGAAGCTACTGACTGAATGAAAGGAGCTGGCATCTCACTCTCTTTGAATCTTCTTTATCATGCTAAGAGGAGCAGGAAAAAGCAAAAAATTTCAGAATTGCACCTTGCAATGCGGAGAAATTACTGTTTGTGCATTTACAATATTCATTGATTTTTGCCATTGAAAAACATCATGTTATTCATATACCAGAAATGTTTGAAGCTACTTACTGAATGAAAGGAGCTGGCATCTCACTCTCTTTGAATCTTCTTTATCATGCTAAGAGGAGCAGGAAAAAGCAAAAAATTTCAGAATTGCACCTTGCAATGCGGAGAAATTACTGTTTGTGCATTTACAATATTCATTGATTTTTGCCATTGAAAAACGTCCAGAAATGATTGAAGCTACTGACTAAATGAAAGGAGCTGGCATCTCACTCTCTTTGAATCTTCTTTATCATGCTAAGAAGAGCAGGAAAAAGCAAAAAATTTCAGAATTGCACCTTGCATTGCGGAGAAATTACTGTTTGTGCACTTACAATATTCATTGATTTTTGCCATTGAAAAACATCATGTTATTCATATACCAGAAATGATTGAAGCTACTGACTAAATGAAAGGAGCTGGCATCTCACTCTCTTTGAATCTTCTTTATCATGCTAAGAGGAGCAGGAAAAAGCAAAAAATTTCAGAATTGCACCTTGCAATGCGGAGAAATTACTGTTTGTGCATTTACAATATTCATTGATTTTTGCCATTGAAAAACGTCCAGAAATGATTGAAGCTACTGACTGAATGAAAGGAGCTGGCATCTCACTCTCTTTGAATCTTCTTTATCATGCTAAGAGGAGCAGGAAAAAGCAAAAAATTTCAGAATTGCACCTTGTAATGCGGAGAAATTACTGTTTGTGCATTTACAATATTCATTGATTTTTGCCATTGAAAAACATCATGTTATTCATATACCAGAAATGTTTGAAGCTACTGACTGAATGAAAGGAGCTGGCATCTCACTCTCTTTGAATCTTCTTTATCATGCTAAGAGGAGCAGGAAAAAGCAAAAAATTTCAGAATTGCACCTTGCAATGCGGAGAAATTACTGTTTGTGCATTTACAATATTCATTGATTTTTGACATTGAAAAACATCATGTTATTCATATACCAGAAATGATTGAAGCTACTGACTGAATGAAAGGAGCTGGCATCTCACTCTCTTTGAATCTTCTTTATCATGCTAAGAGGAGCAGGAAAAAGCAAAAAATTTCAGAATTGCACCTTGCAATGCGGAGAAATTACTGTTTGTGCATTTACAATATTCATTGATTTTTGTCTTTGAAAAACGTCCAGAAATGATTGAAGCTACTGACTGAATGAAAGGAGCTGGCATCTCACTCTCTTTGAATCTTCTTTATCATGCTAAGAGGAGCAGGAAAAAGCAAAAAATTTCAGAATTGCACCTTGCAATGCGGAGAAATTACTGTTTGTGCATTTACAATATTCATTGATTTTTGCCATTGAAAAACATCATGTTATTCATATACCAGAAATGATTGAAGCTACTGACTGAATGAAAGGAGCTGGCATCTCACTCTCTTTGAATCTTCTTTATCATGCTAAGAGGAGCAGGAAAAAGCAAAAAATTTCAGAATTGCACCTTGCAATGCGGAGAAATTACTGTTTGTGCATTTACAATATTCATTGATTTTTGCCATTGAAAAACGTTCAGAAATGATTGAAGCTACTGACTGAATGAAAGGAGCTGGCATCTCACTCTCTTTGAATCTTCTTTATCATGCTAAGAGGAGCAGGAAAAAGCAAAAAATTTCAGAATTGCACCTTGCAATGCGGAGAAATTACTGTTTGTGCATTTACAATATTCATTGATTTTTGCCATTGAAAAACATCATGTTATTCATATACCAGAAATGATTGAAGCTATTGACTGAATGAAAGGAACTGGCATCTCACTCTCTTTGAATCTTCTTTATCATGCTAAGAGGAGCAGGAAAAAGCAAAAAATTTCAGAATTGCACCTTGCAATGCGGAGAAATTACTGTTTGTGCATTTACAATATTCATTGATTTTTGCCATTGAAAAACGTCCAGAAATGATTGAAGCTACTGACTGAATGAAAGGAGCTGGCATCTCACTCTCTTTGAATCTTCTTTATCATGCTAAGAGGAGCAGGAAAAAGCAAAAAATTTCAGAATTGCACCTTGCAATGCGGAGAAATTACTGTTTGTGCATTTACAATATTCATTGATTTTTGCCATTGAAAAACATCATGTTATTCATATACCAAAAATGTTTGAAGCTACTGACTGAATGAAAGGAGCTGGCATCTCACTCTCTTTGAATCTTCTTTATCATGCTAAGAGGAGCAGGAAAAAGCAAAAAATTTCAGAATTGCACATTGCAATGCGGAGAAATTACTGTTTGTGCATTTACAATATTCATTGATTTTTGCCATTGAAAAACGTCCAGAAATGTTTGAAGCTACTGACTGAATGAAAGGAGCTGGCATCTCACTCTCTTTGAATCTTCTTTATCATGCTATGAGGAGCAGGAAAAAGCAAAAAATTTCAGAATTGCACCTTGCAATGCGGAGAAATTACTGTTTGTGCATTTACAATATTCATTGATTTTTGCCATTGAAAAACGTCCAGAAATGATTGAAGCTACTGACTGAATGAAAGGAGCTGGCATCTCACTCTCTTTGAATCTTCTTTATCATGCTAAGAGGAGCAGGAAAAAGCAAAAAATTTCAGATTTGCACCTTGCAATGCGGAGAAATTACTGTTTGTGCATTTACAATATTCATTGATTTTTGCCATTGAAAAACGTCCAGAAATGATTGAAGCTACTGACTGAATGAAAGGAGCTGGCATCTCACTCTCTTTGAATCTTCTTTATCATGCTAAGAGGAGCAGGAAAAAGCAAAAAATTTCAGAATTGCACCTTGCAATGCGGAGAAATTACTGTTTGTGCATTTACAATATTCATTGATTTTTGCCATTGAAAAACATCATGTTATTCATATACCAGAAATGTTTGAAGCTACTTACTGAATGAAAGGAGCTGGCATCTCACTCTCTTTGAATCTTCTTTATCATGCTAAGAGGAGCAGGAAAAAGCAAAAAATTTCAGAATTGCACCTTGCAATGCGGAGAAATTACTGTTTGTGCATTTACAATATTCATTGATTTTTGCCATTGAAAAACGTCCAGAAATGATTGAAGCTACTGACTAAATGAAAGGAGCTGGCATCTCACTCTCTTTGAATCTTCTTCATCATGCTAAGAGGAGCAGGAAAAAGCAAAAAATTTCAGAATTGCACCTTGCAATGCGGAGAAATTACTGTTTGTGCACTTACAATATTCATTGATTTTTGCCATTGAAAAACATCATGTTATTCATATACCAGAAATGATTGAAGCTACTGACTAAATGAAAGGAGCTGGCATCTCACTCTCTTTGAATCTTCTTTATCATGCTAAGAGGAGCAGGAAAAAGCAAAAAATTTCAGAATTGCACCTTGCAATGCGGAGAAATTACTGTTTGTGCATTTACAATATTCATTGATTTTTGCCATTGAAAAACGTCCAGAAATGATTGAAGCTACTGACTGAATGAAAGGAGCTGGCATCTCACTCTCTTTGAATCTTCTTTATCATGCTTAGAGGAGCAGGAAAAAGCAAAAAATTTCAGAATTGCACCTTGCAATGCGGAGAAATTACTGTTTGTGCATTTACAATATTCATTGATTTTTGCCATTGAAAAACATCATGTTATTCATATACCAGAAATGATTGAAGCTACTGACTGAATGAAAGGAGCTGGCATCTCACTCTCTTTGAATCTTCTTTATCATGCTAAGAGGAGCAGGAAAAAGCAAAAAATTTCAGAATTGCACCTTGCAATGCGGAGAAATTACTGTTTGTGCATTTACAATATTCATTGATTTTTGCCATTGAAAAACATCATGTTATTCATATACCAGAAATGTTTGAAGCTACTGACTGAATGAAAGGAGCTGGCATCTCACTCTCTTTGAATCTTCTTTATCATGCTAAGAGGAGCAGGAAAAAGCAAAAAATTTCAGAATTGCACATTGCAATGCGGAGAAATTACTGTTTGTGCATTTACAATATTCATTGATTTTTGCCATTGAAAAACGTCCAGAAATGTTTGAAGCTACTGACTGAATGAAAGGAGCTGGCATCTCACTCTCTTTGAATCTTCTTTATCATGCTATGAGGAGCAGGAAAAAGCAAAAAATTTCAGAATTGCACCTTGCAATGCGGAGAAATTACTGTTTGTGCATTTACAATATTCATTGATTTTTGCCATTGAAAAACGTCCAGAAATGATTGAAGCTACTGACTGAATGAAAGGAGCTGGCATCTCACTCTCTTTGAATCTTCTTTATCATGCTAAGAGGAGCAGGAAAAAGCAAAAAATTTCAGATTTGCACCTTGCAATGCGGAGAAATTACTGTTTGTGCATTTACAATATTCATTGATTTTTGCCATTGAAAAACGTCCAGAAATGATTGAAGCTACTGACTGAATGAAAGGAGCTGGCATCTCACTCTCTTTGAATCTTCTTTATCATGCTAAGAGGAGCAGGAAAAAGCAAAAAATTTCAGAATTGCACCTTGCAATGCGGAGAAATTACTGTTTGTGCATTTACAATATTCATTGATTTTTGCCATTGAAAAACATCATGTTATTCATATACCAGAAATGTTTGAAGCTACTTACTGAATGAAAGGAGCTGGCATCTCACTCTCTTTGAATCTTCTTTATCATGCTAAGAGGAGCAGGAAAAAGCAAAAAATTTCAGAATTGCACCTTGCAATGCGGAGAAATTACTGTTTGTGCATTTACAATATTCATTGATTTTTGCCATTGAAAAACGTCCAGAAATGATTGAAGCTACTGACTAAATGAAAGGAGCTGGCATCTCACTCTCTTTGAATCTTCTTCATCATGCTAAGAGGAGCAGGAAAAAGCAAAAAATTTCAGAATTGCACCTTGCAATGCGGAGAAATTACTGTTTGTGCACTTACAATATTCATTGATTTTTGCCATTGAAAAACATCATGTTATTCATATACCAGAAATGATTGAAGCTACTGACTAAATGAAAGGAGCTGGCATCTCACTCTCTTTGAATCTTCTTTATCATGCTAAGAGGAGCAGGAAAAAGCAAAAAATTTCAGAATTGCACCTTGCAATGCGGAGAAATTACTGTTTGTGCATTTACAATATTCATTGATTTTTGCCATTGAAAAACGTCCAGAAATGATTGAAGCTACTGACTGAATGAAAGGAGCTGGCATCTCACTCTCTTTGAATCTTCTTTATCATGCTTAGAGGAGCAGGAAAAAGCAAAAAATTTCAGAATTGCACCTTGCAATGCGGAGAAATTACTGTTTGTGCATTTACAATATTCATTGATTTTTGCCATTGAAAAACATCATGTTATTCATATACCAGAAATGATTGAAGCTACTGACTGAATGAAAGGAGCTGGCATCTCACTCTCTTTGAATCTTCTTTATCATGCTAAGAGGAGCAGGAAAAAGCAAAAAATTTCAGAATTGCACCTTGCAATGCGGAGAAATTACTGTTTGTGCATTTACAATATTCATTGATTTTTGCCATTGAAAAACATCATGTTATTCATATACCAGAAATGTTTGAAGCTACTGACTGAATGAAAGGAGCTGGCATCTCACTCTCTTTGAATCTTCTTTATCATGCTAAGAGGAGCAGGAAAAAGCAAAAAATTTCAGAATTGCACATTGCAATGCGGAGAAATTACTGTTTGTGCATTTACAATATTCATTGATTTTTGCCATTGAAAAACGTCCAGAAATGTTTGAAGCTACTGACTGAATGAAAGGAGCTGGCATCTCACTCTCTTTGAATCTTCTTTATCATGCTATGAGGAGCAGGAAAAAGCAAAAAATTTCAGAATTGCACCTTGCAATGCGGAGAAATTACTGTTTGTGCATTTACAATATTCATTGATTTTTGCCATTGAAAAACGTCCAGAAATGATTGAAGCTACTGACTGAATGAAAGGAGCTGGCATCTCACTCTCTTTGAATCTTCTTTATCATGCTAAGAGGAGCAGGAAAAAGCAAAAAATTTCAGATTTGCACGTTGCAATGCGGAGAAATTACTGTTTGTGCATTTACAATATTCATTGATTTTTGCCTTTGAAAAACGTCCAGAAATGATTGAAGCTACTGACTGAATGAAAGGAGCTGGCATCTCACTCTCTTTGAATCTTCTTTATCATGCTAAGAGGAGCAGGAAAAAGCAAAAAATTTCAGAATTGCACCTTGCAATGCGGAGAAATTACTGTTTGTGCATTTACAATATTCATTGATTTTTGCCATTGAAAAACATCATGTTATTCATATACCAGAAATGTTTGAAGCTACTTACTGAATGAAAGGAGCTGGCATCTCACTCTCTTTGAATCTTCTTTATCATGCTAAGAGGAGCAGGAAAAAGCAAAAAATTTCAGAATTGCACCTTGCAATGCGGAGAAATTACTGTTTGTGCACTTACAATATTCATTGATTTTTGCCATTGAAAAACGTCCAGAAATGATTGAAGCTACTGACTAAATGAAAGGAGCTGGCATCTCACTCTCTTTGAATCTTCTTTATCATGCTAAGAGGAGCAGGAAAAAGCAAAAAATTTCAGAATTGCACCTTGCAATGCGGAGAAATTACTGTTTGTGCACTTACAATATTCATTGATTTTTGCCATTGAAAAACATCATGTTATTCATATACCAGAAATGATTGAAGCTACTGACTAAATGAAAGGAGCTGGCATCTCACTCTCTTTGAATCTTCTTTATCATGCTAAGAGGAGCAGGAAAAAGCAAAAAATTTCAGAATTGCACCTTGCAATGCGGAGAAATTACTGTTTGTGCATTTACAATATTCATTGATTTTTGCCATTGAAAAACGTCCAGAAATGATTGAAGCTACTGACTGAATGAAAGGAGCTGGCATCTCACTCTCTTTGAATCTTCTTTATCATGCTAAGAGGAGCAGGAAAAAGCAAAAAATTTCAGAATTGCACCTTGCAATGCGGAGAAATTACTGTTTGTGCATTTACAATATTCATTGATTTTTGCCATTGAAAAACATCATGTTATTCATATACCAGAAATGTTTGAAGCTACTGACTGAATGAAAGGAGCTGGCATCTCACTCTCTTTGAATCTTCTTTATCATGCTAAGAGGAGCAGAAAAAAGCAAAAAATTTCAGAATTGCACCTTGCAATGCGGAGAAATTACTGTTTGTGCATTTACAATATTCATTGATTTTTGCCATTGAAAAACATCATGTTATTCATATACCAGAAATGATTGAAGCTACTGACTGAATGAAAGGAGCTGGCATCTCACTCTCTTTGAATCTTCTTTATCATGCTAAGAGGAGCAGGAAAAAGCAAAAAATTTCAGAATTGCACCTTGCAATGCGGAGAAATTACTGTTTGTGCATTTACAATATTCATTGATTTTTGCCATTGAAAAACGTCCAGAAATGATTGAAGCTACTGACTGAATGAAAGGAGCTGGCATCTCACTCTCTTTGAATCTTCTTTATCATGCTAAGAGGAGCAGGAAAAAGCAAAAAATTTCAGAATTGCACCTTGCAATGCGGAGAAATTACTGTTTGTGCATTTGCAATATTCATTGATTTTTGCCATTGAAAAACATCATGTTATTCATATACCAGAAATGATTGAAGCTACTGACTGAATGAAAGGAGCTGGCATCTCACTCTCTTTGAATCTTCTTTATCATGCTAAGAGGAGCAGGAAAAAGCAAAAAATTTCAGAATTGCACCTTGCAATGCGGAGAAATTACTGTTTGTGCATTTACAATATTCATTGATTTTTGCCATTGAAAAACGTCCAGAAATGATTGAAGCTACTGACTGAATGAAAGGAGCTGGCATCTCACTCTCTTTGAATCTTCTTTATCATGCTAAGAGGAGCAGGAAAAAGCATAAAATTTCAGAATTGCACCTTGCAATGCGGAGAAATTACTGTTTGTGCATTTACAATATTCATTGATTTTTGCCATTGAAAAACATCATGTTATTCATATACCAGAAATGTTTGAAGCTACTGACTGAATGAAAGGAGCTGGCATCTCACTCTCTTTGAATCTTCTTTATCATGCTAAGAGGAGCAGGAAAAAGCAAAAAATTTCAGAATTGCACATTGCAATGCGGAGAAATTACTGTTTGTGCATTTACAATATTCATTGATTTTTGCCATTGAAAAACGTCCAGAAATGTTTGAAGCTACTGACTGAATGAAAGGAGCTGGCATCTCACTCTCTTTGAATCTTCTTTATCATGCTAAGAGGAGCAGGAAAAAGCAAAAAATTTCAGAATTGCACCTTGCAATGCGGAGAAATTACTGTTTGTGCATTTACAATATTCATTGATTTTTGCCATTGAAAAACATCCAGAAATGATTGAAGCTACTGACTGAATGAAAGGAGCTGGCATCTCACTCTCTTTGCATCTTCTTTATCATGCTAAGAGGAGCAGGAAAAAGCAAAAAATTTCAGAATTGCACCTTGCAATGCGGAGAAATTACTGTTTGTGCATTTACAATATTCATTGATTTTTCCCATTGAAAAACGTCCAGAAATGATTGAAGCTACTGACTGAATGAAAGGAGCTGGCATCTCACTCTCTTTGAATCTTCTTTATCATGCTAAGAGGAGCAGGAAAAAGCAAAAGATTTCAGAATTGCACCTTGCAATGCGGAGAAATTACTGTTTGTGCATTTACAATATTCATTGATTTTTGCCATTGAAAAACATCATGTTATTCATATACCAGAAATGTTTGAAGCTACTGACTGAATGAAAGGAGCTGGCATCTCACTCTCTTTCAATCTTCTTTATCATGCTAAGAGGAGCAGGAAAAAGCAAAAAATTTCAGAATTGCACCTTGCAATGCGGAGAAATTACTGTTTGTGCATTTACAATTTTCATTGATTTTTGCCATTGAAAAACATCATGTTATTCATATACCAGAAATGATTGAAGCTACTGACTGAATGAAAGGAGCTGGCATCTCACTCTCTTTGAATCTTCTTTATCATGCTAAGAGGAGCAGGAAAAAGCAAAAAATTTCAGAATTGCACCTTGCAATGCGGAGAAATTACTGTTTGTGCATTTACAATATTCATTGATTTTTGCCATTGAAAAACGTCCAGAAATGATTGAAGCTACTGACTGAATGAAAGGAGCTGGCATCTCACTCTCTTTGAATCTTCTTTATCATGCTAAGAGGAGCAGGAAAAAGCAAAAAATTTCAGAATTGCACCTTGCAATGCGGAGAAATTACTGTTTGTGCATTTGCAATATTCATTGATTTTTGCCATTGAAAAACATCATGTTATTCATATACCAGAAATGATTGAAGCTACTGACTGAATGAAAGGAGCTGGCATCTCACTCTCTTTGAATCTTCTTTATCATGCTAAGAGGAGCAGGAAAAAGCAAAAAATTTCAGAATTGCACCTTGCAATGCGGAGAAATTACTGTTTGTGCATTTACAATATTCATTGATTTTTGCCATTGAAAAACGTCCAGAAATGATTGAAGCTACTGACTGAATGAAAGGAGCTGGCATCTCACTCTCTTTGAATCTTCTTTATCATGCTAAGAGGAGCAGGAAAAAGCATAAAATTTCAGAATTGCACCTTGCAATGCGGAGAAATTACTGTTTGTGCATTTACAATATTCATTGATTTTTGCCATTGAAAAACATCATGTTATTCATATACCAGAAATGTTTGAAGCTACTGACTGAATGAAAGGAGCTGGCATCTCACTCTCTTTGAATCTTCTTTATCATGCTAAGAGGAGCAGGAAAAAGCAAAAAATTTCAGAATTGCACATTGCAATGCGGAGAAATTACTGTTTGTGCATTTACAATATTCATTGATTTTTGCCATTGAAAAACGTCCAGAAATGTTTGAAGCTACTGACTGAATGAAAGGAGCTGGCATCTCACTCTCTTTGAATCTTCTTTATCATGCTAAGAGGAGCAGGAAAAAGCAAAAAATTTCAGAATTGCACCTTGCAATGCGGAGAAATTACTGTTTGTGCATTTACAATATTCATTGATTTTTGCCATTGAAAAACATCCAGAAATGATTGAAGCTACTGACTGAATGAAAGGAGCTGGCATCTCACTCTCTTTGCATCTTCTTTATCATGCTAAGAGGAGCAGGAAAAAGCAAAAAATTTCAGAATTGCACCTTGCAATGCGGAGAAATTACTGTTTGTGCATTTACAATATTCATTGATTTTTCCCATTGAAAAACGTCCAGAAATGATTGAAGCTACTGACTGAATGAAAGGAGCTGGCATCTCACTCTCTTTGAATCTTCTTTATCATGCTAAGAGGAGCAGGAAAAAGCAAAAGATTTCAGAATTGCACCTTGCAATGCGGAGAAATTACTGTTTGTGCATTTACAATATTCATTGATTTTTGCCATTGAAAAACATCATGTTATTCATATACCAGAAATGTTTGAAGCTACTGACTGAATGAAAGGAGCTGGCATCTCACTCTCTTTCAATCTTCTTTATCATGCTAAGAGGAGCAGGAAAAAGCAAAAAATTTCAGAATTGCACCTTGCAATGCGGAGAAATTACTGTTTGTGCATTTACAATTTTCATTGATTTTTGCCATTGAAAAACGTCCAGAAATGATTGAAGCTACTGACTGAATGAAAGGAGCTGGCATCTCACTCTCTTTGAATCTTCTTTATCTTGCTAAGAGGAGCAGGAAAAAGCAAAAAAATTCAGAATTGCACCATGCAATGCGGAGAAATTACTGTTTGTGCATTTACAATATTCATTGATTTTTGCCATTGAAAAACATCATGTTATTCATATACCAGAAATGTTTGAAGCTACTGACTGAACGAAAGGAGCTGGCATCTCACTCTCTTTGAATCTTCTTTATCATGCTAAGAGGAGCAGGAAAAAGCAAAAAATTTCAGAATTGCACCTTGCAATGCGGAGAAATTACTGTTTGTGCATTTACAATATTCATTGATTTTTGCCATTGAAAAACGTCCAGAAATGATTGAAGCTACTGACTGAATGAAAGGAGCTGGCATCTCACTCTCTTTGAATCTTCTTTATCATGCTAAGAGGAGCAGGAAAAAGCAAAAAATTTCAGAATTGCACCTTGCAATGCGGAGAAATTACTGTTTGTGCATTTACAATATTCATTGATTTTTGCCATTGAAAAACATCATGTTATTCATATACCAGAAATGATTGAAGCTCCTGACTAAATGAAAGGAGCTGGCATCTCACTCTCTTTGAATCTTCTTTATCATGCTAAGAGGAGCAGGAAAAAGCAAAAAATTTCAGAATTGAACCTTGCAATGCGGAGAAATTACTGTTTGTGCATTTACAATATTCATTGATTTTTGCCATTGAAAATCATCATGTTATTCATATACCAGAAATGTTTGAAGCTACTGACTGAATGAAAGGAGCTGGCATCTCACTCTCTTTGAATCTTCTTTATCATGCTAAGAGGAGCAGGAAAAAGCAAAAAATTTCAGAATTGCACCTTGCAATGCGGAGAAATTACTGTTTGTGCATTTACAATATTCATTGATTTTTGCCATTGAAAAACATCATGTTATTCATATACCAGAAATGATTGAAGCTACTGACTGAATGAAAGGAGCTGGCATCTCACTCTCTTTGAATCTTCTTTATCATGCTAAGAGGAGCAGGAAAAAGCAAAAAAATTCAGAATTGCACCTTGCAATGCGGAGAAATTACTGTTTGTGCATTTACAATATTCATTGATTTTTGCCATTGAAAAACATCATGTTATTCATATACCAGAAATGTTTGAAGCTACTGACTGAACGAAAGGAGCTGGCATCTCACTCTCTTTGAATCTTCTTTATCATGCTAAGAGGAGCAGGAAAAAGCAAAAAATTTCAGAATTGCACCTTGCAATGCGGAGAAATTACTGTTTGTGCATTTACAATATTCATTGATTTTTGCCATTGAAAAACGTCCAGAAATGATTGAAGCTACTGACTGAATGAAAGGAGCTGGCATCTCACTCTCTTTGAATCTTCTTTATCATGCTAAGAGGAGCAGGAAAAAGCAAAAAATTTCAGAATTGCACCTTGCAATGCGGAGAAATTACTGTTTGTGCATTTACAATATTCATTGATTTTTCCCATTGAAAAACGTCCAGAAATGATTGAAGCTACTGACTGAATGAAAGGAGCTGGCATCTCACTCTCTTTGAATCTTCTTTATCATGCTAAGAGGAGCAGGAAAAAGCAAAAAATTTCAGAATTGCACCTTGCAATGCGGAGAAATTACTGTTTGTGCATTTACAATATTCATTGATTTTTGCCATTGAAAAACATCATGTTATTCATATACCAGAAATGTTTGAAGCTACTGACTGAATGAAAGGAGCTGGCATCTCACTCTCTTTCAATCTTCTTTATCATGCTAATAGGAGCAGGAAAAAGCAAAAAATTTCAGAATTGCACCTTGCAATGCGGAGAAATTACTGTTTGTGCATTTACAATTTTCATTGATTTTTGCCATTGAAAAACGTCCAGAAATGATTGAAGCTACTGACTGAATGAAAGGAGCTGGCATCTCACTCTCTTTGAATCTTCTTTATCTTGCTAAGAGGAGCAGGAAAAAGCAAAAAAATTTAGAATTGCACCATGCAATGCGGAGAAATTACTGTTTGTGCATTTACAATATTCATTGATTTTTGCCATTGAAAAACATCATGTTATTCATATACCAGAAATGTTTGAAGCTACTGACTGAATGAAAGGAGCTGGCATCTCACTCTCTTTGAATCTTCTTTATCATGCTAAGAGGAGCAGGAAAAAGCAAAAAATTTCAGAATTGCACATTGCAATGCGGAGAAATTACTGTTTGTGCATTTACAATATTCATTGATTTTTGCCATTGAAAAACGTCCAGAAATGTTTGAAGCTACTGACTGAATGAAAGGAGCTGGCATCTCACTCTCTTTGAATCTTCTTTATCATGCTAAGAGGAGCAGGAAAAAGCAAAAAATTTCAGAATTGCACCTTGCAATGCGGAGAAATTACTGTTTGTGCATTTACAATATTCATTGATTTTTGCCATTGAAAAACATCCAGAAATGATTGAAGCTACTGACTGAATGAAAGGAGCTGGCATCTCACTCTCTTTGCATCTTCTTTATCATGCTAAGAGGAGCAGGAAAAAGCAAAAAATTTCAGAATTGCACCTTGCAATGCGGAGAAATTACTGTTTGTGCATTTACAATATTCATTGATTTTTCCCATTGAAAAACGTCCAGAAATGATTGAAGCTACTGACTGAATGAAAGGAGCTGGCATCTCACTCTCTTTGAATCTTCTTTATCATGCTAAGAGGAGCAGGAAAAAGCAAAAAATTTCAGAATTGCACCTTGCAATGCGGAGAAATTACTGTTTGTGCATTTACAATATTCATTGATTTTTGCCATTGAAAAACATCATGTTATTCATATACCAGAAATGTTTGAAGCTACTGACTGAATGAAAGGAGCTGGCATCTCACTCTCTTTCAATCTTCTTTATCATGCTAATAGGAGCAGGAAAAAGCAAAAAATTTCAGAATTGCACCTTGCAATGCGGAGAAATTACTGTTTGTGCATTTACAATTTTCATTGATTTTTGCCATTGAAAAACGTCCAGAAATGATTGAAGCTACTGACTGAATGAAAGGAGCTGGCATCTCACTCTCTTTGCATCTTCTTTATCATGCTAAGAGGAGCAGGAAAAAGCAAAAAATTTCAGAATTGCACCTTGCAATGCGGAGAAATTACTGTTTGTGCATTTACAATATTCATTGATTTTTCCCATTGAAAAACGTCCAGAAATGATTGAAGCTACTGACTGAATGAAAGGAGCTGGCATCTCACTCTCTTTGAATCTTCTTTATCATGCTAAGAGGAGCAGGAAAAAGCAAAAGATTTCAGAATTGCACCTTGCAATGCGGAGAAATTACTGTTTGTGCATTTACAATATTCATTGATTTTTGCCATTGAAAAACATCATGTTATTCATATACCAGAAATGTTTGAAGCTACTGACTGAATGAAAGGAGCTGGCATCTCACTCTCTTTCAATCTTCTTTATCATGCTAAGAGGAGCAGGAAAAAGCAAAAAATTTCAGAATTGCACCTTGCAATGCGGAGAAATTACTGTTTGTGCATTTACAATTTTCATTGATTTTTGCCATTGAAAAACGTCCAGAAATGATTGAAGCTACTGACTGAATGAAAGGAGCTGGCATCTCACTCTCTTTGAATCTTCTTTATCTTGCTAAGAGGAGCAGGAAAAAGCAAAAAAATTCAGAATTGCACCATGCAATGCGGAGAAATTACTGTTTGTGCATTTACAATATTCATTGATTTTTGCCATTGAAAAACATCATGTTATTCATATACCAGAAATGTTTGAAGCTACTGACTGAACGAAAGGAGCTGGCATCTCACTCTCTTTGAATCTTCTTTATCATGCTAAGAGGAGCAGGAAAAAGCAAAAAATTTCAGAATTGCACCTTGCAATGCGGAGAAATTACTGTTTGTGCATTTACAATATTCATTGATTTTTGCCATTGAAAAACGTCCAGAAATGATTGAAGCTACTGACTGAATGAAAGGAGCTGGCATCTCACTCTCTTTGAATCTTCTTTATCATGCTAAGAGGAGCAGGAAAAAGCAAAAAATTTCAGAATTGCACCTTGCAATGCGGAGAAATTACTGTTTGTGCATTTACAATATTCATTGATTTTTGCCATTGAAAAACATCATGTTATTCATATACCAGAAATGATTGAAGCTCCTGACTAAATGAAAGGAGCTGGCATCTCACTCTCTTTGAATCTTCTTTATCATGCTAAGAGGAGCAGGAAAAAGCAAAAAATTTCAGAATTGAACCTTGCAATGCGGAGAAATTACTGTTTGTGCATTTACAATATTCATTGATTTTTGCCATTGAAAATCATCATGTTATTCATATACCAGAAATGTTTGAAGCTACTGACTGAATGAAAGGAGCTGGCATCTCACTCTCTTTGAATCTTCTTTATCATGCTAAGAGGAGCAGGAAAAAGCAAAAAATTTCAGAATTGCACCTTGCAATGCGGAGAAATTACTGTTTGTGCATTTACAATATTCATTGATTTTTGCCATTGAAAAACATCATGTTATTCATATACCAGAAATGATTGAAGCTACTGACTGAATGAAAGGAGCTGGCATCTCACTCTCTTTGAATCTTCTTTATCATGCTAAGAGGAGCAGGAAAAAGCAAAAAAATTCAGAATTGCACCTTGCAATGCGGAGAAATTACTGTTTGTGCATTTACAATATTCATTGATTTTTGCCATTGAAAAACATCATGTTATTCATATACCAGAAATGTTTGAAGCTACTGACTGAACGAAAGGAGCTGGCATCTCACTCTCTTTGAATCTTCTTTATCATGCTAAGAGGAGCAGGAAAAAGCAAAAAATTTCAGAATTGCACCTTGCAATGCGGAGAAATTACTGTTTGTGCATTTACAATATTCATTGATTTTTGCCATTGAAAAACGTCCAGAAATGATTGAAGCTACTGACTGAATGAAAGGAGCTGGCATCTCACTCTCTTTGAATCTTCTTTATCATGCTAAGAGGAGCAGGAAAAAGCAAAAAATTTCAGAATTGCACCTTGCAATGCGGAGAAATTACTGTTTGTGCATTTACAATATTCATTGATTTTTCCCATTGAAAAACGTCCAGAAATGATTGAAGCTACTGACTGAATGAAAGGAGCTGGCATCTCACTCTCTTTGAATCTTCTTTATCATGCTAAGAGGAGCAGGAAAAAGCAAAAAATTTCAGAATTGCACCTTGCAATGCGGAGAAATTACTGTTTGTGCATTTACAATATTCATTGATTTTTGCCATTGAAAAACATCATGTTATTCATATACCAGAAATGTTTGAAGCTACTGACTGAATGAAAGGAGCTGGCATCTCACTCTCTTTCAATCTTCTTTATCATGCTAATAGGAGCAGGAAAAAGCAAAAAATTTCAGAATTGCACCTTGCAATGCGGAGAAATTACTGTTTGTGCATTTACAATTTTCATTGATTTTTGCCATTGAAAAACGTCCAGAAATGATTGAAGCTACTGACTGAATGAAAGGAGCTGGCATCTCACTCTCTTTGAATCTTCTTTATCTTGCTAAGAGGAGCAGGAAAAAGCAAAAAAATTTAGAATTGCACCATGCAATGCGGAGAAATTACTGTTTGTGCATTTACAATATTCATTGATTTTTGCCATTGAAAAACATCATGTTATTCATATACCAGAAATGTTTGAAGCTACTGACTGAACGAAAGGAGCTGGCATCTCACTCTCTTTGAATCTTCTTTATCATGCTAAGAGGAGCAGGAAAAAGCAAAAAATTTCAGAATTGCACCTTGCAATGCGGAGAAATTACTGTTTGTGCATTTACAATATTCATTGATTTTTGCCATTGAAAAACGTCCAGAAATGATTGAAGCTACTGACTGAATGAAAGGAGCTGGCATCTCACTCTCTTTGAATCTTCTTTATCATGCTAAGAGGAGCAGGAAAAAGCAAAAAATTTCAGAATTGCACCTTGCAATGCGGAGAAATTACTGTTTGTGCATTTACAATATTCATTGATTTTTGCCATTGAAAAACATCATGTTATTCATATACCAGAAATGATTGAAGCTCCTGACTAAATGAAAGGAGCTGGCATCTCACTCTCTTTGAATCTTCTTTATCATGCTAAGAGGAGCAGGAAAAAGCAAAAAATTTCAGAATTGAACCTTGCAATGCGGAGAAATTACTGTTTGTGCATTTACAATATTCATTGATTTTTGCCATTGAAAAACATCATGTTATTCATATACCAGAAATGTTTGAAGCTACTGACTGAATGAAAGGAGCTGGCATCTCACTCTCTTTGAATCTTCTTTATCATGCTAAGAGGAGCAGGAAAAAGCAAAAAATTTCAGAATTGCACCTTGCAATGCGGAGAAATTACTGTTTGTGCATTTACAATATTCATTGATTTTTGCCATTGAAAAACATCATGTTATTCATATACCAGAAATGATTGAAGCTACTGACTGAATGAAAGGAGCTGGCATCTCACTCTCTTTGAATCTTCTTTATCATGCTAAGAGGAGCAGGAAAAAGCAAAAAAATTCAGAATTGCACCTTGCAATGCGGAGAAATTACTGTTTGTGCATTTACAATATTCATTGATTTTTGCCATTGAAAAACATCATGTTATTCATATACCAGAAATGTTTGAAGCTACTGACTGAACGAAAGGAGCTGGCATCTCACTCTCTTTGAATCTTCTTTATCATGCTAAGAGGAGCAGGAAAAAGCAAAAAATTTCAGAATTGCACCTTGCAATGCGGAGAAATTACTGTTTGTGCATTTACAATATTCATTGATTTTTGCCATTGAAAAACGTCCAGAAATGATTGAAGCTACTGACTGAATGAAAGGAGCTGGCATCTCACTCTCTTTGAATCTTCTTTATCATGCTAAGAGGAGCAGGAAAAAGCAAAAAATTTCAGAATTGCACCTTGCAATGCGGAGAAATTACTGTTTGTGCATTTACAATATTCATTGATTTTTGCCATTGAAAAACATCATGTTATTCATATACCAGAAATGATTGAAGCTCCTGACTAAATGAAAGGAGCTGGCATCTCACTCTCTTTGAATCTTCTTTATCATGCTAAGAGGAGCAGGAAAAAGCAAAAAATTTCAGAATTGAACCTTGCAATGCGGAGAAATTACTGTTTGTGCATTTACAATATTCATTGATTTTTGCCATTGAAAAACATCATGTTATTCATATACCAGAAATGTTTGAAGCTACTGACTGAATGAAAGGAGCTGGCATCTCACTCTCTTTGAATCTTCTTTATCATGCTAAGAGGAGCAGGAAAAAGCAAAAAATTTCAGAATTGCACCTTGCAATGCGGAGAAATTACTGTTTGTGCATTTACAATATTCATTGATTTTTGCCATTGAAAAACATCATGTTATTCATATACCAGAAATGATTGAAGCTACTGACTGAATGAAAGGAGCTGGCATCTCACTCTCTTTGAATCTTCTTTATCATGCTAAGAGGAGCAGGAAAAAGCAAAAAATTTCAGAATTGCACCTTGCAATGCGGAGAAATTACTGTTTGTGCATTTACAATATTCATTGATTTTTGCCATTGAAAAACATCATGTTATTCATATACCAGAAATGATTGAAGCTACTGACTGAATGAAAGGAGCTGGCATCTCACTCTCTTTGAATCTTCTTTATCATGCTAAGAGGAGCAGGAAAAAGCAAAAAATTTCAGAATTGCACCTTGCAATGCGGAGAAATTACTGTTTGTGCATTTACAATATTCATTGATTTTTGCCATTGAAAAACGTCCAGAAATGATTGAAGCTACTGACTGAATGAAAGGAGCTGGCATCTCACTCTCTTTGAATCTTCTTTATCATGCTAAGAGGAGCAGGAAAAAGCAAAAAATTTCAGAATTGCACCTTGCAATGCGGAGAAATTACTGTTTGTGCATTTACAATATTCATTGATTTTTCCCATTGAAAAACGTCCAGAAATGATTGAAGCTACTGACTGAATGAAAGGAGCTGGCATCTCACTCTCTTTGAATCTTCTTTATCATGCTAAGAGGAGCAGGAAAAAGCAAAAAATTTCAGAATTGCACCTTGCAATGCGGAGAAATTACTGTTTGTGCATTTACAATATTCATTGATTTTTGCCATTGAAAAACATCATGTTATTCATATACCAGAAATGTTTGAAGCTACTGACTGAATGAAAGGAGCTGGCATCTCACTCTCTTTCAATCTTCTTTATCATGCTAATAGGAGCAGGAAAAAGCAAAAAATTTCAGAATTGCACCTTGCAATGCGGAGAAATTACTGTTTGTGCATTTACAATTTTCATTGATTTTTGCCATTGAAAAACGTCCAGAAATGATTGAAGCTACTGACTGAATGAAAGGAGCTGGCATCTCACTCTCTTTGAATCTTCTTTATCTTGCTAAGAGGAGCAGGAAAAAGCAAAAAAATTTAGAATTGCACCATGCAATGCGGAGAAATTACTGTTTGTGCATTTACAATATTCATTGATTTTTGCCATTGAAAAACATCATGTTATTCATATACCAGAAATGTTTGAAGCTACTGACTGAACGAAAGGAGCTGGCATCTCACTCTCTTTGAATCTTCTTTATCATGCTAAGAGGAGCAGGAAAAAGCAAAAAATTTCAGAATTGCACCTTGCAATGCGGAGAAATTACTGTTTGTGCATTTACAATATTCATTGATTTTTGCCATTGAAAAACGTCCAGAAATGATTGAAGCTACTGACTGAATGAAAGGAGCTGGCATCTCACTCTCTTTGAATCTTCTTTATCATGCTAAGAGGAGCAGGAAAAAGCAAAAAATTTCAGAATTGCACCTTGCAATGCGGAGAAATTACTGTTTGTGCATTTACAATATTCATTGATTTTTGCCATTGAAAAACATCATGTTATTCATATACCAGAAATGATTGAAGCTCCTGACTAAATGAAAGGAGCTGGCATCTCACTCTCTTTGAATCTTCTTTATCATGCTAAGAGGAGCAGGAAAAAGCAAAAAATTTCAGAATTGAACCTTGCAATGCGGAGAAATTACTGTTTGTGCATTTACAATATTCATTGATTTTTGCCATTGAAAAACATCATGTTATTCATATACCAGAAATGTTTGAAGCTACTGACTGAATGAAAGGAGCTGGCATCTCACTCTCTTTGAATCTTCTTTATCATGCTAAGAGGAGCAGGAAAAAGCAAAAAATTTCAGAATTGCACCTTGCAATGCGGAGAAATTACTGTTTGTGCATTTACAATATTCATTGATTTTTGCCATTGAAAAACATCATGTTATTCATATACCAGAAATGATTGAAGCTACTGACTGAATGAAAGGAGCTGGCATCTCACTCTCTTTGAATCTTCTTTATCATGCTAAGAGGAGCAGGAAAAAGCAAAAAAATTCAGAATTGCACCTTGCAATGCGGAGAAATTACTGTTTGTGCATTTACAATATTCATTGATTTTTGCCATTGAAAAACATCATGTTATTCATATACCAGAAATGTTTGAAGCTACTGACTGAACGAAAGGAGCTGGCATCTCACTCTCTTTGAATCTTCTTTATCATGCTAAGAGGAGCAGGAAAAAGCAAAAAATTTCAGAATTGCACCTTGCAATGCGGAGAAATTACTGTTTGTGCATTTACAATATTCATTGATTTTTGCCATTGAAAAACGTCCAGAAATGATTGAAGCTACTGACTGAATGAAAGGAGCTGGCATCTCACTCTCTTTGAATCTTCTTTATCATGCTAAGAGGAGCAGGAAAAAGCAAAAAATTTCAGAATTGCACCTTGCAATGCGGAGAAATTACTGTTTGTGCATTTACAATATTCATTGATTTTTGCCATTGAAAAACATCATGTTATTCATATACCAGAAATGATTGAAGCTCCTGACTAAATGAAAGGAGCTGGCATCTCACTCTCTTTGAATCTTCTTTATCATGCTAAGAGGAGCAGGAAAAAGCAAAAAATTTCAGAATTGAACCTTGCAATGCGGAGAAATTACTGTTTGTGCATTTACAATATTCATTGATTTTTGCCATTGAAAAACATCATGTTATTCATATACCAGAAATGTTTGAAGCTACTGACTGAATGAAAGGAGCTGGCATCTCACTCTCTTTGAATCTTCTTTATCATGCTAAGAGGAGCAGGAAAAAGCAAAAAATTTCAGAATTGCACCTTGCAATGCGGAGAAATTACTGTTTGTGCATTTACAATATTCATTGATTTTTGCCATTGAAAAACATCATGTTATTCATATACCAGAAATGATTGAAGCTACTGACTGAATGAAAGGAGCTGGCATCTCACTCTCTTTGAATCTTCTTTATCATGCTAAGAGGAGCAGGAAAAAGCAAAAAATTTCAGAATTGCACCTTGCAATGCGGAGAAATTACTGTTTGTGCATTTACAATATTCATTGATTTTTGCCATTGAAAAACATCATGTTATTCATATACCAGAAATGATTGAAGCTACTGACTGAATGAAAGGAGCTGGCATCTCACTCTCTTTGAATCTTCTTTATCATGCTAAGAGGAGCAGGAAAAAGCAAAAAATTTCAGAATTGCACCTTGCAATGCGGAGAAATTACTGTTTGTGCATTTACAATATTCATTGATTTTTGCCATTGAAAAACGTCCAGAAATGATTGAAGCTACTGACTGAATGAAAGGAGCTGGCATCTCACTCTCTTTGAATCTTCTTTATCATGCTAAGAGGAGCAGGAAAAAGCAAAAAATTTCAGAATTGCACCTTGCAATGCGGAGAAATTACTGTTTGTGCATTTACAATATTCATTGATTTTTGCCATTGAAAAACATCATGTTATTCATATACCAGAAATGTTTGAAGCTACTGACTGAATGAAAGGAGCTGGCATCTCACTCTCTTTGAATCTTCTTTATCATGCTATGAGGAGCAGGAAAAAGCAAAAAATTTCAGAATTGCACCTTGCAATGCGGAGAAATTACTGTTTGTGCATTTACAATATTCATTGATTTTTGCCATTGAAAAACGTCCAGAAATGATTGAAGCTACTGACTGAATGAAAGGAGCTGGCATCTCACTCTCTTTGAATCTTCTTTATCATGCTAAGAGGAGCAGGAAAAAGCAAAAAATTTCAGATTTGCACCTTGCAATGCGGAGAAATTACTGTTTGTGCATTTACAATATTCATTGATTTTTGCCTTTGAAAAACGTCCAGAAATGATTGAAGCTACTGACTGAATTAAAGGAGCTGGCATCTCACTCTCTTTGAATCTTCTTTAACATGCTAAGAGTAGCAGGAAAAAGCAAAAAATTTCAGAATTGCACCTTGCAATGCGGAGAAATTACTGTTTGTGCATTTACAATATTCATTGATTTTTGCCATTGAAAAACATCATGTTATTCATATACCAGAAATGTTTGAAGCTACTTACTGAATGAAAGGAGCTGGCATCTCACTCTCTTTGAATCTTCTTTATCATGCTAAGAGGAGCAGGAAAAAGCAAAAAATTTCAGAATTGCACCTTGCAATGCGGAGAAATTACTGTTTGTGCATTTACAATATTCATTGATTTTTGCCATTGAAAAACGTCCAGAAATGATTGAAGCTACTGACTAAATGAAAGGAGCTGGCATCTCACTCTCTTTGAATCTTCTTTATCATGCTAAGAGGAGCAGGAAAAAGCAAAAAATTTCAGAATTGCACCTTGCAATGCGGAGAAATTACTGTTTGTGCACTTACAATATTCATTGATTTTTGCCATTGAAAAACATCATGTTATTCATATACCAGAAATGATTGAAGCTACTGACTAAATGAGAGGAGCTGGCATCTCACTCTCTTTGAATCTTCTTTATCATGCTAAGAGGAGCAGGAAAAAGCAAAAAATTTCAGAATTGCACCTTGCAATGCGGAGAAATTTCTGTTTGTGCATTTACAATATTCATTGATTTTTGCCATTGAAAAACGTCCAGAAATGATTGAAGCTACTGACTGAATGAAAGGAGCTGGCATCTCACTCTCTTTGAATCTTCTTTATCATGCTAAGAGGAGCAGGAAAAAGCAAAAAATTTCAGAATTGCACCTTGCAATGCGGAGAAATTACTGTTTGTGCATTTACAATATTCATTGATTTTTGCCATTGAAAAACATCATGTTATTCATATACCAGAAATGTTTGAAGCTACTGACTGAATGAAAGGAGCTGGCATCTCACTCTCTTTGAATCTTCTTTATCATGCTAAGAGGAGCAGGAAAAAGCAAAAAATTTCAGAATTGCACCTTGCAATGCGGAGAAATTACTGTTTGTGCATTTACAATATTCATTGATTTTTGCCATTGAAAAACATCATGTTATTCATATACCAGAAATGATTGAAGCTACTGACTGAATGAAAGGAGCTGGCATCTCACTCTCTTTGAATCTTCTTTATCATGCTAAGAGTAGCAAGAAAAAGCAAAAAATTTCAGAATTGCACCTTGCAATGCGGAGAAATTACTGTTTGTGCATTTACAATATTCAATGATTTTTGCCATTGAAAAACGTCCAGAAATGATTGAAGCTACTGACTGAATGAAAGGAGCTGGCATCTCACTCTCTTTGAATCTTCTTTATCATGCTAAGAGGAGCAGGAAAAAGCAAAAAATTTCACAATTGCACCTTGCAATGCGGAGAAATTACTGTTTGTGCATTTACAATATTCATTGATTTTTGCCATTGAAAAACATCATGTTATTCATATACCAGAAATGATTGAAGCTACTGACTGAATGAAAGGAGCTGGCATCTCACTCTCTTTGAATCTTCTTTATCATGCTAAGAGGAGCAGGAAAAAGCAAAAAATTTCAGAATTGCACCTTGCAATGCGGAGAAATTACTGTTTGTGCATTTACAATATTCATTGATTTTTGCCATTGAAAAACGTCCAGAAATGATTGAAGCTACTGACTGAATGAAAGGAGCTGGCATCTCACTCTCTTTGAATCTTCTTTATCATGCTAAGAGGAGCAGGAAAAAGCAAAAAATTTCAGAATTGCACCTTGCAATGCGGAGAAATTACTGTTTGTGCATTTACAATATTAATTGATTTTTGCCATTGAAAAACATCGTTATTCATATACCAGAAATGTTTGAAGCTACTGACTGAATGAAAGGAGCTGGCATCTCACTCTCTTTGAATCTTCTTTATCATGCTAAGAGGAGCAGGAAAAAGCAAAAAATTTCAGAATTGCACCTTGCAATGCGGAGAAATTACTGTTTGTGCATTTACAATATTCATTGATTTTTGCCATTGAAAAACGTCCAGAAATGATTGAAGCTACTGACTGAATGAAAGGAGCTGGCATCTCACTCTCTTTGAATCTTCTTTATCATGCTAAGAGGAGCAGGAAAAAGCAAAAAATTTCAGAATTGCACCTTGCAATGCGGAGAAATTACTGTTTGTGCATTTACAATATTCATTGATTTTTGCCATTGAAAAACATCATGTTATTCATATACCAGAAATGATTGAAGCTACTGACTGAATGAAAGGAGCTGGCATCTCACTCTCTTTGAATCTTCTTTATCATGCTAAGAGGAGCAGGAAAAAGCAAAAAATTTCAGAATTGCACCTTGCAATGCGGAGAAATTACTGTTTGTGCATTTACAATATTCATTGATTTTTGCCATTGAAAAACATCATGTTATTCATATACCAGAAATGATTGAAGCTACTGACTGAATGAAAGGAGCTGGCATCTCACTCTCTTTGAATCTTCTTTATCATGCTAAGAGGAGCAGGAAAAAGCAAAAAATTTCAGAATTGCACCTTGCAATGCGGAGAAATTACTGTTTGTGCATTTACAATATTCATTGATTTTTGCCATTGAAAAACGTCCAGAAATGATTGAAGCTACTGACTGAATGAAAGGAGCTGGCATCTCACTCTCTTTGAATCTTCTTTATCATGCTAAGAGGAGCAGGAAAAAGCATAAAATTTCAGAATTGCACCTTGCAATGCGGAGAAATTACTGTTTGTGCATTTACAATATTCATTGATTTTTGCCATTGAAAAACATCATGTTATTCATATACCAGAAATGTTTGAAGCTACTGACTGAATGAAAGGAGCTGGCATCTCACTCTCTTTGAATCTTCTTTATCATGCTAAGAGGAGCAGGAAAAAGCAAAAAATTTCAGAATTGCACATTGCAATGCGGAGAAATTACTGTTTGTGCATTTACAATATTCATTGATTTTTGCCATTGAAAAACGTCCAGAAATGTTTGAAGCTACTGACTGAATGAAAGGAGCTGGCATCTCACTCTCTTTGAATCTTCTTTATCATGCTAAGAGGAGCAGGAAAAAGCAAAAAATTTCAGAATTGCACCTTGCAATGCGGAGAAATTACTGTTTGTGCATTTACAATATTCATTGATTTTTGCCATTGAAAAACGTCCAGAAATGATTGAAGCTACTGACTGAATGAAAGGAGCTGGCATCTCACTCTCTTTGCATCTTCTTTATCATGCTAAGAGGAGCAGGAAAAAGCAAAAAATTTCAGAATTGCACCTTGCAATGCGGAGAAATTACTGTTTGTGCATTTACAATATTCATTGATTTTTCCCATTGAAAAACGTCCAGAAATGATTGAAGCTACTGACTGAATGAAAGGAGCTGGCATCTCACTCTCTTTGAATCTTCTTTATCATGCTAAGAGGAGCAGGAAAAAGCAAAAAATTTCAGAATTGCACCTTGCAATGCGGAGAAATTACTGTTTGTGCATTTACAATATTCATTGATTTTTGCCATTGAAAAACATCATGTTATTCATATACCAGAAATGTTTGAAGCTACTGACTGAATGAAAGGAGCTGGCATCTCACTCTCTTTCAATCTTCTTTATCATGCTAAGAGGAGCAGGAAAAAGCAAAAAATTTCAGAATTGCACCTTGCAATGCGGAGAAATTACTGTTTGTGCATTTACAATTTTCATTGATTTTTGCCATTGAAAAACGTCCAGAAATGATTGAAGCTACTGACTGAATGAAAGGAGCTGGCATCTCACTCTCTTTGAATCTTCTTTATCTTGCTAAGAGGAGCAGGAAAAAGCAAAAAAATTCAGAATTGCACCATGCAATGCGGAGAAATTACTGTTTGTGCATTTACAATATTCATTGATTTTTGCCATTGAAAAACATCATGTTATTCATATACCAGAAATGTTTGAAGCTACTGACTGAACGAAAGGAGCTGGCATCTCACTCTCTTTGAATCTTCTTTATCATGCTAAGAGGAGCAGGAAAAAGCAAAAAATTTCAGAATTGCACCTTGCAATGCGGAGAAATTACTGTTTGTGCATTTACAATATTCATTGATTTTTGCCATTGAAAAACGTCCAGAAATGATTGAAGCTACTGACTGAATGAAAGGAGCTGGCATCTCACTCTCTTTGAATCTTCTTTATCATGCTAAGAGGAGCAGGAAAAAGCAAAAAATTTCAGAATTGCACCTTGCAATGCGGAGAAATTACTGTTTGTGCATTTACAATATTCATTGATTTTTGCCATTGAAAAACATCATGTTATTCATATACCAGAAATGATTGAAGCTACTGACTGAATGAAAGGAGCTGGCATCTCACTCTCTTTGAATCTTCTTTATCATGCTAAGAGGAGCAGGAAAAAGCAAAAAATTTCAGAATTGCACCTTGCAATGCGGAGAAATTACTGTTTGTGCATTTACAATATTCATTGATTTTTGCCATTGAAAAACGTCCAGAAATGATTGAAGCTACTGACTGAATGAAAGGAGCTGGCATCTCACTCTCTTTGAATCTTCTTTATCATGCTAAGAGGAGCAGGAAAAAGCAAAAAATTTCAGAATTGCACCTTGCAATGCGGAGAAATTACTGTTTGTGCATTTACAATATTCATTGATTTTTGCCATTGAAAAACATCATGTTATTCATATACCAGAAATGTTTGAAGCTACTGACTGAATGAAAGGAGCTGGCATCTCACTCTCTTTGAATCTTCTTTATCATGCTATGAGGAGCAGGAAAAAGCAAAAAATTTCAGAATTGCACCTTGCAATGCGGAGAAATTACTGTTTGTGCATTTACAATATTCATTGATTTTTGCCATTGAAAAACGTCCAGAAATGATTGAAGCTACTGACTGAATGAAAGGAGCTGGCATCTCACTCTCTTTGAATCTTCTTTATCATGCTAAGAGGAGCAGGAAAAAGCAAAAAATTTCAGATTTGCACCTTGCAATGCGGAGAAATTACTGTTTGTGCATTTACAATATTCATTGATTTTTGCCTTTGAAAAACGTCCAGAAATGATTGAAGCTACTGACTGAATTAAAGGAGCTGGCATCTCACTCTCTTTGAATCTTCTTTAACATGCTAAGAGGAGCAGGAAAAAGCAAAAAATTTCAGAATTGCACCTTGCAATGCGGAGAAATTACTGTTTGTGCATTTACAATATTCATTGATTTTTGCCATTGAAAAACATCATGTTATTCATATACCAGAAATGTTTGAAGCTACTTACTGAATGAAAGGAGCTGGCATCTCACTCTCTTTGAATCTTCTTTATCATGCTAAGAGGAGCAGGAAAAAGCAAAAAATTTCAGAATTGCACCTTGCAATGCGGAGAAATTACTGTTTGTGCATTTACAATATTCATTGATTTTTGCCATTGAAAAACGTCCAGAAATGATTGAAGCTACTGACTAAATGAAAGGAGCTGGCATCTCACTCTCTTTGAATCTTCTTTATCATGCTAAGAGGAGCAGGAAAAAGCAAAAAATTTCAGAATTGCACCTTGCAATGCGGAGAAATTACTGTTTGTGCACTTACAATATTCATTGATTTTTGCCATTGAAAAACATCATGTTATTCATATACCAGAAATGATTGAAGCTACTGACTAAATGAGAGGAGCTGGCATCTCACTCTCTTTGAATCTTCTTTATCATGCTAAGAGGAGCAGGAAAAAGCAAAAAATTTCAGAATTGCACCTTGCAATGCGGAGAAATTTCTGTTTGTGCATTTACAATATTCATTGATTTTTGCCATTGAAAAACGTCCAGAAATGATTGAAGCTACTGACTGAATGAAAGGAGCTGGCATCTCACTCTCTTTGAATCTTCTTTATCATGCTAAGAGGAGCAGGAAAAAGCAAAAAATTTCAGAATTGCACCTTGCAATGCGGAGAAATTACTGTTTGTGCATTTACAATATTCATTGATTTTTGCCATTGAAAAACATCATGTTATTCATATACCAGAAATGTTTGAAGCTACTGACTGAATGAAAGGAGCTGGCATCTCACTCTCTTTGAATCTTCTTTATCATGCTAAGAGGAGCAGGAAAAAGCAAAAAATTTCAGAATTGCACCTTGCAATGCGGAGAAATTACTGTTTGTGCATTTACAATATTCATTGATTTTTGCCATTGAAAAACATCATGTTATTCATATACCAGAAATGATTGAAGCTACTGACTGAATGAAAGGAGCTGGCATCTCACTCTCTTTGAATCTTCTTTATCATGCTAAGAGTAGCAAGAAAAAGCAAAAAATTTCAGAATTGCACCTTGCAATGCGGAGAAATTACTGTTTGTGCATTTACAATATTCAATGATTTTTGCCATTGAAAAACGTCCAGAAATGATTGAAGCTACTGACTGAATGAAAGGAGCTGGCATCTCACTCTCTTTGAATCTTCTTTATCATGCTAAGAGGAGCAGGAAAAAGCAAAAAATTTCACAATTGCACCTTGCAATGCGGAGAAATTACTGTTTGTGCATTTACAATATTCATTGATTTTTGCCATTGAAAAACATCATGTTATTCATATACCAGAAATGATTGAAGCTACTGACTGAATGAAAGGAGCTGGCATCTCACTCTCTTTGAATCTTCTTTATCATGCTAAGAGGAGCAGGAAAAAGCAAAAAATTTCAGAATTGCACCTTGCAATGCGGAGAAATTACTGTTTGTGCATTTACAATATTCATTGATTTTTGCCATTGAAAAACGTCCAGAAATGATTGAAGCTACTGACTGAATGAAAGGAGCTGGCATCTCACTCTCTTTGAATCTTCTTTATCATGCTAAGAGGAGCAGGAAAAAGCAAAAAATTTCAGAATTGCACCTTGCAATGCGGAGAAATTACTGTTTGTGCATTTACAATATTCATTGATTTTTGCCATTGAAAAACATCGTTATTCATATACCAGAAATGTTTGAAGCTACTGACTGAATGAAAGGAGCTGGCATCTCACTCTCTTTGAATCTTCTTTATCATGCTAAGAGGAGCAGGAAAAAGCAAAAAATTTCAGAATTGCACCTTGCAATGCGGAGAAATTACTGTTTGTGCATTTACAATATTCATTGATTTTTGCCATTGAAAAACGTCCAGAAATGATTGAAGCTACTGACTGAATGAAAGGAGCTGGCATCTCACTCTCTTTGAATCTTCTTTATCATGCTAAGAGGAGCAGGAAAAAGCAAAAAATTTCAGAATTGCACCTTGCAATGCGGAGAAATTACTGTTTGTGCATTTACAATATTCATTGATTTTTGCCATTGAAAAACATCATGTTATTCATATACCAGAAATGATTGAAGCTACTGACTGAATGAAAGGAGCTGGCATCTCACTCTCTTTGAATCTTCTTTATCATGCTAAGAGGAGCAGGAAAAAGCAAAAAATTTCAGAATTGCACCTTGCAATGCGGAGAAATTACTGTTTGTGCATTTACAATATTCATTGATTTTTGCCATTGAAAAACATCATGTTATTCATATACCAGAAATGATTGAAGCTACTGACTGAATGAAAGGAGCTGGCATCTCACTCTCTTTGAATCTTCTTTATCATGCTAAGAGGAGCAGGAAAAAGCAAAAAATTTCAGAATTGCACCTTGCAATGCGGAGAAATTACTGTTTGTGCATTTACAATATTCATTGATTTTTGCCATTGAAAAACGTCCAGAAATGATTGAAGCTACTGACTGAATGAAAGGAGCTGGCATCTCACTCTCTTTGAATCTTCTTTATCATGCTAAGAGGAGCAGGAAAAAGCATAAAATTTCAGAATTGCACCTTGCAATGCGGAGAAATTACTGTTTGTGCATTTACAATATTCATTGATTTTTGCCATTGAAAAACATCATGTTATTCATATACCAGAAATGTTTGAAGCTACTGACTGAATGAAAGGAGCTGGCATCTCACTCTCTTTGAATCTTCTTTATCATGCTAAGAGGAGCAGGAAAAAGCAAAAAATTTCAGAATTGCACATTGCAATGCGGAGAAATTACTGTTTGTGCATTTACAATATTCATTGATTTTTGCCATTGAAAAACGTCCAGAAATGTTTGAAGCTACTGACTGAATGAAAGGAGCTGGCATCTCACTCTCTTTGAATCTTCTTTATCATGCTAAGAGGAGCAGGAAAAAGCAAAAAATTTCAGAATTGCACCTTGCAATGCGGAGAAATTACTGTTTGTGCATTTACAATATTCATTGATTTTTGCCATTGAAAAACGTCCAGAAATGATTGAAGCTACTGACTGAATAAAAGGAGCTGGCATCTCACTCTCTTTGCATCTTCTTTATCATGCTAAGAGGAGCAGGAAAAAGCAAAAAATTTCAGAATTGCACCTTGCAATGCGGAGAAATTACTGTTTGTGCATTTACAATATTCATTGATTTTTCCCATTGAAAAACGTCCAGAAATGATTGAAGCTACTGACTGAATGAAAGGAGCTGGCATCTCACTCTCTTTGAATCTTCTTTATCATGCTAAGAGGAGCAGGAAAAAGCAAAAAATTTCAGAATTGCACCTTGCAATGCGGAGAAATTACTGTTTGTGCATTTACAATATTCATTGATTTTTGCCATTGAAAAACATCATGTTATTCATATACCAGAAATGTTTGAAGCTACTGACTGAATGAAAGGAGCTGGCATCTCACTCTCTTTCAATCTTCTTTATCATGCTAAGAGGAGCAGGAAAAAGCAAAAAATTTCAGAATTGCACCTTGCAATGCGGAGAAATTACTGTTTGTGCATTTACAATTTTCATTGATTTTTGCCATTGAAAAACGTCCAGAAATGATTGAAGCTACTGACTGAATGAAAGGAGCTGGCATCTCACTCTCTTTGAATCTTCTTTATCTTGCTAAGAGGAGCAGGAAAAAGCAAAAAAATTCAGAATTGCACCATGCAATGCGGAGAAATTACTGTTTGTGCATTTACAATATTCATTGATTTTTGCCATTGAAAAACATCATGTTATTCATATACCAGAAATGTTTGAAGCTACTGACTGAACGAAAGGAGCTGGCATCTCACTCTCTTTGAATCTTCTTTATCATGCTAAGAGGAGCAGGAAAAAGCAAAAAATTTCAGAATTGCACCTTGCAATGCGGAGAAATTACTGTTTGTGCATTTACAATATTCATTGATTTTTGCCATTGAAAAACGTCCAGAAATGATTGAAGCTACTGACTGAATGAAAGGAGCTGGCATCTCACTCTCTTTGAATCTTCTTTATCATGCTAAGAGGAGCAGGAAAAAGCAAAAAATTTCAGAATTGCACCTTGCAATGCGGAGAAATTACTGTTTGTGCATTTACAATATTCATTGATTTTTGCCATTGAAAAACATCATGTTATTCATATACCAGAAATGATTGAAGCTCCTGACTAAATGAAAGGAGCTGGCATCTCACTCTCTTTGAATCTTCTTTATCATGCTAAGAGGAGCAGGAAAAAGCAAAAAATTTCAGAATTGAACCTTGCAATGCGGAGAAATTACTGTTTGTGCATTTACAATATTCATTGATTTTTGCCATTGAAAAACATCATGTTATTCATATACCAGAAATGTTTGAAGCTACTGACTGAATGAAAGGAGCTGGCATCTCACTCTCTTTGAATCTTCTTTATCATGCTAAGAGGAGCAGGAAAAAGCAAAAAATTTCAGAATTGCACCTTGCAATGCGGAGAAATTACTGTTTGTGCATTTACAATATTCATTGATTTTTGCCATTGAAAAACATCATGTTATTCATATACCAGAAATGATTGAAGCTACTGACTGAATGAAAGGAGCTGGCATCTCACTCTCTTTGAATCTTCTTTATCATGCTAAGAGGAGCAGGAAAAAGCAAAAAAATTCAGAATTGCACCTTGCAATGCGGAGAAATTACTGTTTGTGCATTTACAATATTCATTGATTTTTGCCATTGAAAAACATCATGTTATTCATATACCAGAAATGTTTGAAGCTACTGACTGAACGAAAGGAGCTGGCATCTCACTCTCTTTGAATCTTCTTTATCATGCTAAGAGGAGCAGGAAAAAGCAAAAAATTTCAGAATTGCACCTTGCAATGCGGAGAAATTACTGTTTGTGCATTTACAATATTCATTGATTTTTGCCATTGAAAAACGTCCAGAAATGATTGAAGCTACTGACTGAATGAAAGGAGCTGGCATCTCACTCTCTTTGAATCTTCTTTATCATGCTAAGAGGAGCAGGAAAAAGCAAAAAATTTCAGAATTGCACCTTGCAATGCGGAGAAATTACTGTTTGTGCATTTACAATATTCATTGATTTTTCCCATTGAAAAACGTCCAGAAATGATTGAAGCTACTGACTGAATGAAAGGAGCTGGCATCTCACTCTCTTTGAATCTTCTTTATCATGCTAAGAGGAGCAGGAAAAAGCAAAAAATTTCAGAATTGCACCTTGCAATGCGGAGAAATTACTGTTTGTGCATTTACAATATTCATTGATTTTTGCCATTGAAAAACATCATGTTATTCATATACCAGAAATGTTTGAAGCTACTGACTGAATGAAAGGAGCTGGCATCTCACTCTCTTTCAATCTTCTTTATCATGCTAAGAGGAGCAGGAAAAAGCAAAAAATTTCAGAATTGCACCTTGCAATGCGGAGAAATTACTGTTTGTGCATTTACAATTTTCATTGATTTTTGCCATTGAAAAACGTCCAGAAATGATTGAAGCTACTGACTGAATGAAAGGAGCTGGCATCTCACTCTCTTTGAATCTTCTTTATCTTGCTAAGAGGAGCAGGAAAAAGCAAAAAAATTCAGAATTGCACCATGCAATGCGGAGAAATTACTGTTTGTGCATTTACAATATTCATTGATTTTTGCCATTGAAAAACATCATGTTATTCATATACCAGAAATGTTTGAAGCTACTGACTGAACGAAAGGAGCTGGCATCTCACTCTCTTTGAATCTTCTTTATCATGCTAAGAGGAGCAGGAAAAAGCAAAAAATTTCAGAATTGCACCTTGCAATGCGGAGAAATTACTGTTTGTGCATTTACAATATTCATTGATTTTTGCCATTGAAAAACGTCCAGAAATGATTGAAGCTACTGACTGAATGAAAGGAGCTGGCATCTCACTCTCTTTGAATCTTCTTTATCATGCTAAGAGGAGCAGGAAAAAGCAAAAAATTTCAGAATTGCACCTTGCAATGCGGAGAAATTACTGTTTGTGCATTTACAATATTCATTGATTTTTGCCATTGAAAAACATCATGTTATTCATATACCAGAAATGATTGAAGCTCCTGACTAAATGAAAGGAGCTGGCATCTCACTCTCTTTGAATCTTCTTTATCATGCTAAGAGGAGCAGGAAAAAGCAAAAAATTTCAGAATTGAACCTTGCAATGCGGAGAAATTACTGTTTGTGCATTTACAATATTCATTGATTTTTGCCATTGAAAAACATCATGTTATTCATATACCAGAAATGTTTGAAGCTACTGACTGAATGAAAGGAGCTGGCATCTCACTCTCTTTGAATCTTCTTTATCATGCTAAGAGGAGCAGGAAAAAGCAAAAAATTTCAGAATTGCACCTTGCAATGCGGAGAAATTACTGTTTGTGCATTTACAATATTCATTGATTTTTGCAATTGAAAAACATCATGTTATTCATATACCAGAAATGATTGAAGCTACTGACTGAATGAAAGGAGCTGGCATCTCACTCTCTTTGAATCTTCTTTATCATGCTAAGAGGAGCAGGAAAAAGCAAAAAAATTCAGAATTGCACCTTGCAATGCGGAGAAATTACTGCTTGTGCATTTACAATATTCATTGATTTTTGCCATTGAAAAACATCATGTTATTCATATACCAGAAATGTTTGAAGCTACTGACTGAACGAAAGGAGCTGGCATCTCACTCTCTTTGAATCTTCTTTATCATGCTAAGAGGAGCAGGAAAAAGCAAAAAATTTCAGAATTGCACCTTGCAATGCGGAGAAATTACTGTTTGTGCATTTACAATATTCATTGATTTTTGCCATTGAAAAACGTCCAGAAATGATTGAAGCTACTGACTGAATGAAAGGAGCTGGCATCTCACTCTCTTTGAATCTTCTTTATCATGCTAAGAGGAGCAGGAAAAAGCAAAAAATTTCAGAATTGCACCTTGCAATGCGGAGAAATTACTGTTTGTGCATTTACAATATTCATTGATTTTTGCCATTGAAAAACATCATGTTATTCATATACCAGAAATGATTGAAGCTCCTGACTAAATGAAAGGAGCTGGCATCTCACTCTCTTTGAATCTTCTTTATCATGCTAAGAGGAGCAGGAAAAAGCAAAAAATTTCAGAATTGAACCTTGCAATGCGGAGAAATTACTGTTTGTGCATTTACAATATTCATTGATTTTTGCCATTGAAAAACATCATGTTATTCATATACCAGAAATGTTTGAAGCTACTGACTGAATGAAAGGAGCTGGCATCTCACTCTCTTTGAATCTTCTTTATCATGCTAAGAGGAGCAGGAAAAAGCAAAAAATTTCAGAATTGCACCTTGCAATGCGGAGAAATTACTGTTTGTGCATTTACAATATTCATTGATTTTTGCCATTGAAAAACATCATGTTATTCATATACCAGAAATGATTGAAGCTACTGACTGAATGAAAGGAGCTGGCATCTCACTCTCTTTGAATCTTCTTTATCATGCTAAGAGGAGCAGGAAAAAGCAAAAAATTTCAGAATTGCACCTTGCAATGCGGAGAAATTACTGTTTGTGCATTTACAATATTCATTGATTTTTGCCATTGAAAAACGTCCAGAAATGATTGAAGCTACTGACTGAATGAAAGGAGCTGGCATCTCACTCTCTTTGAATCTTCTTTATCATGCTAAGAGGAGCAGGAAAAAGCAAAAAATTTCAGAATTGCACCTTGCAATGCGGAGAAATTACTGTTTGTGCATTTACAATATTCATTGATTTTTGCCATTGAAAAACATCATGTTATTCATATACCAGAAATGATTGAAGCTACTGACTGAATGAAAGGAGCTGGCATCTCACTCTCTTTGAATCTTCTTTATCATGCTAAGAGGAGCAGGAAAAAGCAAAAAATTTCAGAATTGCACCTTGCAATGCGGAGAAATTACTGTTTGTGCATTTACAATATTCATTGATTTTTGCCATTGAAAAACGTCCAGAAATGATTGAAGCTACTGACTGAATGAAAGGAGCTGGCATCTCACTCTCTTTGAATCTTCTTTATCATGCTAAGAGGAGCAGGAAAAAGCAAAAAATTTCAGAATTGCACCTTGCAATGCGGAGAAATTACTGTTTGTGCATTTACAATATTCATTGATTTTTGCCATTGAAAAACATCATGTTATTCATATACCAGAAATGTTTGAAGCTACTGACTGAATGAAAGGAGCTGGCATCTCACTCTCTTTGAATCTTCTTTATCATGCTATGAGGAGCAGGAAAAAGCAAAAAATTTCAGAATTGCACCTTGCAATGCGGAGAAATTACTGTTTGTGCATTTACAATATTCATTGATTTTTGCCATTGAAAAACGTCCAGAAATGATTGAAGCTACTGACTGAATGAAAGGAGCTGGCATCTCACTCTCTTTGAATCTTCTTTATCATGCTAAGAGGAGCAGGAAAAAGCAAAAAATTTCAGATTTGCACCTTGCAATGCGGAGAAATTACTGTTTGTGCATTTACAATATTCATTGATTTTTGCCTTTGAAAAACGTCCAGAAATGATTGAAGCTACTGACTGAATTAAAGGAGCTGGCATCTCACTCTCTTTGAATCTTCTTTAACATGCTAAGAGGAGCAGGAAAAAGCAAAAAATTTCAGAATTGCACCTTGCAATGCGGAGAAATTACTGTTTGTGCATTTACAATATTCATTGATTTTTGCCATTGAAAAACATCATGTTATTCATATACCAGAAATGTTTGAAGCTACTTACTGAATGAAAGGAGCTGGCATCTCACTCTCTTTGAATCTTCTTTATCATGCTAAGAGGAGCAGGAAAAAGCAAAAAATTTCAGAATTGCACCTTGCAATGCGGAGAAATTACTGTTTGTGCATTTACAATATTCATTGATTTTTGCCATTGAAAAACGTCCAGAAATGATTGAAGCTACTGACTAAATGAAAGGAGCTGGCATCTCACTCTCTTTGAATCTTCTTTATCATGCTAAGAGGAGCAGGAAAAAGCAAAAAATTTCAGAATTGCACCTTGCAATGCGGAGAAATTACTGTTTGTGCACTTACAATATTCATTGATTTTTGCCATTGAAAAACATCATGTTATTCATATACCAGAAATGATTGAAGCTACTGACTAAATGAAAGGAGCTGGCATCTCACTCTCTTTGAATCTTCTTTATCATGCTAAGAGGAGCAGGAAAAAGCAAAAAATTTCAGAATTGCACCTTGCAATGCGGAGAAATTTCTGTTTGTGCATTTACAATATTCATTGATTTTTGCCATTGAAAAACGTCCAGAAATGATTGAAGCTACTGACTGAATGAAAGGAGCTGGCATCTCACTCTCTTTGAATCTTCTTTATCATGCTAAGAGGAGCAGGAAAAAGCAAAAAATTTCAGAATTGCACCTTGCAATGCGGAGAAATTACTGTTTGTGCATTTACAATATTCATTGATTTTTGCCATTGAAAAACATCATGTTATTCATATACCAGAAATGTTTGAAGCTACTGACTGAATGAAAGGAGCTGGCATCTCACTCTCTTTGAATCTTCTTTATCATGCTAAGAGGAGCAGGAAAAAGCAAAAAATTTCAGAATTGCACCTTGCAATGCGGAGAAATTACTGTTTGTGCATTTACAATATTCATTGATTTTTGCCATTGAAAAACATCATGTTATTCATATACCAGAAATGATTGAAGCTACTGACTGAATGAAAGGAGCTGGCATCTCACTCTCTTTGAATCTTCTTTATCATGCTAAGAGTAGCAAGAAAAAGCAAAAAATTTCAGAATTGCACCTTGCAATGCGGAGAAATTACTGTTTGTGCATTTACAATATTCAATGATTTTTGCCATTGAAAAACGTCCAGAAATGATTGAAGCTACTGACTGAATGAAAGGAGCTGGCATCTCACTCTCTTTGAATCTTCTTTATCATGCTAAGAGGAGCAGGAAAAAGCAAAAAATTTCACAATTGCACCTTGCAATGCGGAGAAATTACTGTTTGTGCATTTACAATATTCATTGATTTTTGCCATTGAAAAACATCATGTTATTCATATACCAGAAATGATTGAAGCTACTGACTGAATGAAAGGAGCTGGCATCTCACTCTCTTTGAATCTTCTTTATCATGCTAAGAGGAGCAGGAAAAAGCAAAAAATTTCAGAATTGCACCTTGCAATGCGGAGAAATTACTGTTTGTGCATTTACAATATTCATTGATTTTTGCCATTGAAAAACGTCCAGAAATGATTGAAGCTACTGACTGAATGAAAGGAGCTGGCATCTCACTCTCTTTGAATCTTCTTTATCATGCTAAGAGGAGCAGGAAAAAGCAAAAAATTTCAGAATTGCACCTTGCAATGCGGAGAAATTACTGTTTGTGCATTTACAATATTCATTGATTTTTGCCATTGAAAAACATCGTTATTCATATACCAGAAATGTTTGAAGCTACTGACTGAATGAAAGGAGCTGGCATCTCACTCTCTTTGAATCTTCTTTATCATGCTAAGAGGAGCAGGAAAAAGCAAAAAATTTCAGAATTGCACCTTGCAATGCGGAGAAATTACTGTTTGTGCATTTACAATATTCATTGATTTTTGCCATTGAAAAACATCATGTTATTCATATACCAGAAATGTTTGAAGCTACTGACTGAATGAAAGGAGCTGGCATCTCACTCTCTTTGAATCTTCTTTATCATGCTAAGAGGAGCAGGAAAAAGCAAAAAATTTCAGAATTGCACCTTGCAATGCGGAGAAATTACTGTTTGTGCATTTACAATATTCATTGATTTTTGCCATTGAAAAACATCATGTTATTCATATACCAGAAATGATTGAAGCTACTGACTGAATGAAAGGAGCTGGCATCTCACTCTCTTTGAATCTTCTTTATCATGCTAAGAGTAGCAAGAAAAAGCAAAAAATTTCAGAATTGCACCTTGCAATGCGGAGAAATTACTGTTTGTGCATTTACAATATTCAATGATTTTTGCCATTGAAAAACGTCCAGAAATGATTGAAGCTACTGACTGAATGAAAGGAGCTGGCATCTCACTCTCTTTGAATCTTCTTTATCATGCTAAGAGGAGCAGGAAAAAGCAAAAAATTTCACAATTGCACCTTGCAATGCGGAGAAATTACTGTTTGTGCATTTACAATATTCATTGATTTTTGCCATTGAAAAACATCATGTTATTCATATACCAGAAATGATTGAAGCTACTGACTGAATGAAAGGAGCTGGCATCTCACTCTCTTTGAATCTTCTTTATCATGCTAAGAGGAGCAGGAAAAAGCAAAAAATTTCAGAATTGCACCTTGCAATGCGGAGAAATTACTGTTTGTGCATTTACAATATTCATTGATTTTTGCCATTGAAAAACGTCCAGAAATGATTGAAGCTACTGACTGAATGAAAGGAGCTGGCATCTCACTCTCTTTGAATCTTCTTTATCATGCTAAGAGGAGCAGGAAAAAGCAAAAAATTTCAGAATTGCACCTTGCAATGCGGAGAAATTACTGTTTGTGCATTTACAATATTCATTGATTTTTGCCATTGAAAAACATCGTTATTCATATACCAGAAATGTTTGAAGCTACTGACTGAATGAAAGGAGCTGGCATCTCACTCTCTTTGAATCTTCTTTATCATGCTAAGAGGAGCAGGAAAAAGCAAAAAATTTCAGAATTGCACCTTGCAATGCGGAGAAATTACTGTTTGTGCATTTACAATATTCATTGATTTTTGCCATTGAAAAACGTCCAGAAATGATTGAAGCTACTGACTGAATGAAAGGAGCTGGCATCTCACTCTCTTTGAATCTTCTTTATCATGCTAAGAGGAGCAGGAAAAAGCAAAAAATTTCAGAATTGCACCTTGCAATGCGGAGAAATTACTGTTTGTGCATTTACAATATTCATTGATTTTTGCCATTGAAAAACATCATGTTATTCATATACCAGAAATGATTGAAGCTACTGACTGAATGAAAGGAGCTGGCATCTCACTCTCTTTGAATCTTCTTTATCATGCTAAGAGGAGCAGGAAAAAGCAAAAAATTTCAGAATTGCACCTTGCAATGCGGAGAAATTACTGTTTGTGCATTTACAATATTCATTGATTTTTGCCATTGAAAAACGTCCAGAAATGATTGAAGCTACTGACTGAATGAAAGGAGCTGGCAACTCACTCTCTTTGAATCTTCTTTATCATGCTAAGAGGAGCAGGAAAAAGCATAAAATTTCAGAATTGCACCTTGCAATGCGGAGAAATTACTGTTTGTGCATTTACAATATTCATTGATTTTTGCCATTGAAAAACATCATGTTATTCATATACCAGAAATGTTTGAAGCTACTGACTGAATGAAAGGAGCTGGCATCTCACTCTCTTTGAATCTTCTTTATCATGCTAAGAGGAGCAGGAAAAAGCAAAAAATTTCAGAATTGCACATTGCAATGCGGAGAAATTACTGTTTGTGCATTTACAATATTCATTGATTTTTGCCATTGAAAAACGTCCAGAAATGTTTGAAGCTACTGACTGAATGAAAGGAGCTGGCATCTCACTCTCTTTGAATCTTCTTTATCATGCTAAGAGGAGCAGGAAAAAGCAAAAAATTTCAGAATTGCACCTTGCAATGCGGAGAAATTACTGTTTGTGCATTTACAATATTCATTGATTTTTCCCATTGAAAAACGTCCAGAAATGATTGAAGCTACTGACTGAATGAAAGGAGCTGGCATCTCACTCTCTTTGAATCTTCTTTATCATGCTAAGAGGAGCAGGAAAAAGCAAAAAATTTCAGAATTGCACCTTGCAATGCGGAGAAATTACTGTTTGTGCATTTACAATATTCATTGATTTTTGCCATTGAAAAACATCATGTTATTCATATACCAGAAATGTTTGAAGCTACTGACTGAATGAAAGGAGCTGGCATCTCACTCTCTTTCAATCTTCTTTATCATGCTAAGAGGAGCAGGAAAAAGCAAAAAATTTCAGAATTGCACCTTGCAATGCGGAGAAATTACTGTTTGTGCATTTACAATTTTCATTGATTTTTGCCATTGAAAAACGTCCAGAAATGATTGAAGCTACTGACTGAATGAAAGGAGCTGGCATCTCACTCTCTTTGAATCTTCTTTATCTTGCTAAGAGGAGCAGGAAAAAGCAAAAAAATTCAGAATTGCACCATGCAATGCGGAGAAATTACTGTTTGTGCATTTACAATATTCATTGATTTTTGCCATTGAAAAACATCATGTTATTCATATACCAGAAATGTTTGAAGCTACTGACTGAACGAAAGGAGCTGGCATCTCACTCTCTTTGAATCTTCTTTATCATGCTAAGAGGAGCAGGAAAAAGCAAAAAATTTCAGAATTGCACCTTGCAATGCGGAGAAATTACTGTTTGTGCATTTACAATATTCATTGATTTTTGCCATTGAAAAACGTCCAGAAATGATTGAAGCTACTGACTGAATGAAAGGAGCTGGCATCTCACTCTCTTTGAATCTTCTTTATCATGCTAAGAGGAGCAGGAAAAAGCAAAAAATTTCAGAATTGCACCTTGCAATGCGGAGAAATTACTGTTTGTGCATTTACAATATTCATTGATTTTTGCCATTGAAAAACATCATGTTATTCATATACCAGAAATGATTGAAGCTACTGACTGAATGAAAGGAGCTGGCATCTCACTCTCTTTGAATCTTCTTTATCATGCTAAGAGGAGCAGGAAAAAGCAAAAAAATTCAGAATTGCACCTTGCAATGCGGAGAAATTACTGTTTGTGCATTTACAATATTCATTGATTTTTGCCATTGAAAAACATCATGTTATTCATATACCAGAAATGTTTGAAGCTACTGACTGAACGAAAGGAGCTGGCATCTCACTCTCTTTGAATCTTCTTTATCATGCTAAGAGGAGCAGGAAAAAGCAAAAAATTTCAGAATTGCACCTTGCAATGCGGAGAAATTACTGTTTGTGCATTTACAATATTCATTGATTTTTGCCATTGAAAAACGTCCAGAAATGATTGAAGCTACTGACTGAATGAAAGGAGCTGGCATCTCACTCTCTTTGAATCTTCTTTATCATGCTAAGAGGAGCAGGAAAAAGCAAAAAATTTCAGAATTGCACCTTGCAATGCGGAGAAATTACTGTTTGTGCATTTACAATATTCATTGATTTTTGCCATTGAAAAACATCATGTTATTCATATACCAGAAATGATTGAAGCTCCTGACTAAATGAAAGGAGCTGGCATCTCACTCTCTTTGAATCTTCTTTATCATGCTAAGAGGAGCAGGAAAAAGCAAAAAATTTCAGAATTGAACCTTGCAATGCGGAGAAATTACTGTTTGTGCATTTACAATATTCATTGATTTTTGCCATTGAAAAACATCATGTTATTCATATACCAGAAATGTTTGAAGCTACTGACTGAATGAAAGGAGCTGGCATCTCACTCTCTTTGAATCTTCTTTATCATGCTAAGAGGAGCAGGAAAAAGCAAAAAATTTCAGAATTGCACCTTGCAATGCGGAGAAATTACTGTTTGTGCATTTACAATATTCATTGATTTTTGCCATTGAAAAACATCATGTTATTCATATACCAGAAATGATTGAAGCTACTGACTGAATGAAAGGAGCTGGCATCTCACTCTCTTTGAATCTTCTTTATCATGCTAAGAGGAGCAGGAAAAAGCAAAAAATTTCAGAATTGCACCTTGCAATGCGGAGAAATTACTGTTTGTGCATTTACAATATTCATTGATTTTTGCCATTGAAAAACATCATGTTATTCATATACCAGAAATGTTTGAAGCTACTGACTGAATGAAAGGAGCTGGCATCTCACTCTCTTTGAATCTTCTTTATCATGCTATGAGGAGCAGGAAAAAGCAAAAAATTTCAGAATTGCACCTTGCAATGTCGAGAAATTACTGTTTGTGCATTTACAATATTCATTGATTTTTGCCATTGAAAAACGTCCAGAAATGATTGAAGCTACTGACTGAATGAAAGGAGCTGGCATCTCACTCTCTTTGAATCTTCTTTATCATGCTAAGAGGAGCAGGAAAAAGCAAAAAATTTCAGATTTGCACCTTGCAATGCGGAGAAATTACTGTTTGTGCATTTACAATATTCATTGATTTTTGCCTTTGAAAAACGTCCAGAAATGATTGAAGCTACTGACTGAATTAAAGGAGCTGGCATCTCACTCTCTTTGAATCTTCTTTAACATGCTAAGAGGAGCAGGAAAAAGCAAAAAATTTCAGAATTGCACCTTGCAATGCGGAGAAATTACTGTTTGTGCATTTACCATATTCATTGATTTTTGCCATTGAAAAACATCATGTTATTCATATACCAGAAATGTTTGAAGCTACTTACTGAATGAAAGGAGCTGGCATCTCACTCTCTTTGAATCTTCTTTATCATGCTAAGAGGAGCAGGAAAAAGCAAAAAATTTCAGAATTGCACCTTGCAATGCGGAGAAATTACTGTTTGTGCATTTACAATATTCATTGATTTTTGCCATTGAAAAACGTCCAGAAATGATTGAAGCTACTGACTAAATGAAAGGAGCTGGCATCTCACTCTCTTTGAATCTTCTTTATCATGCTAAGAGGAGCAGGAAAAAGCAAAAAATTTCAGAATTGCACCTTGCAATGCGGAGAAATTACTGTTTGTGCACTTACAATATTCATTGATTTTTGCCATTGAAAAACATCATGTTATTCATATACCAGAAATGATTGAAGCTACTGACTAAATGAAAGGAGCTGGCATCTCACTCTCTTTGAATCTTCTTTATCATGCTAAGAGGAGCAGGAAAAAGCAAAAAATTTCAGAATTGCACCTTGCAATGCGGAGAAATTTCTGTTTGTGCATTTACAATATTCATTGATTTTTGCCATTGAAAAACGTCCAGAAATGATTGAAGCTACTGACTGAATAAAAGGAGCTGGCATCTCACTCTCTTTGAATCTTCTTTATCATGCTAAGAGGAGCAGGAAAAAGCAAAAAATTTCAGAATTGCACCTTGCAATGCGGAGAAATTACTGTTTGTGCATTTACAATATTCATTGATTTTTGCCATTGAAAAACATCATGTTATTCATATACCAGAAATGTTTGAAGCTACTGACTGAATGAAAGGAGCTGGCATCTCACTCTCTTTGAATCTTCTTTATCATGCTAAGAGGAGCAGGAAAAAGCAAAAAATTTCAGAATTACACCTTGCAATGCGGAGAAATTACTGTTTGTGCATTTACAATATTCATTGATTTTTGCCATTGAAAAACATCATGTTATTCATATACCAGAAATGATTGAAGCTACTGACTGAATGAAAGGAGCTGGCATCTCACTCTCTTTGAATCTTCTTTATCATGCTAAGAGTAGCAAGAAAAAGCAAAAAATTTCAGAATTGCACCTTGCAATGCGGAGAAATTACTGTTTGTGCATTTACAATATTCAATGATTTTTGCCATTGAAAAACGTCCAGAAATGATTGAAGCTACTGACTGAATGAAAGGAGCTGGCATCTCACTCTCTTTGAATCTTCTTTATCATGCTAAGAGGAGCAGGAAAAAGCAAAAAATTTCACAATTGCACCTTGCAATGCGGAGAAATTACTGTTTGTGCATTTACAATATTCATTGATTTTTGCCATTGAAAAACATCATGTTATTCATATACCAGAAATGATTGAAGCTACTGACTGAATGAAAGGAGCTGGCATCTCACTCTCTTTGAATCTTCTTTATCATGCTAAGAGGAGCAGGAAAAAGCAAAAAATTTCAGAATTGCACCTTGCAATGCGGAGAAATTACTGTTTGTGCATTTACAATATTCATTGATTTTTGCCATTGAAAAACGTCCAGAAATGATTGAAGCTACTGACTGAATGAAAGGAGCTGGCATCTCACTCTCTTTGAATCTTCTTTAACATGCTAAGAGGAGCAGGAAAAAGCAAAAAATTTCAGAATTGCACCTTGCAATGCGGAGAAATTACTGTTTGTGCATTTACAATATTCATTGATTTTTGCCATTGAAAAACATCATGTTATTCATATACCAGAAATGTTTGAAGCTACTTACTGAATGAAAGGAGCTGGCATCTCACTCTCTTTGAATCTTCTTTATCATGCTAAGAGGAGCAGGAAAAAGCAAAAAATTTCAGAATTGCACCTTGCAATGCGGAGAAATTACTGTTTGTGCATTTACAATATTCATTGATTTTTGCCATTGAAAAACGTCCAGAAATGATTGAAGCTACTGACTAAATGAAAGGAGCTGGCATCTCACTCTCTTTGAATCTTCTTTATCATGCTAAGAGGAGCAGGAAAAAGCAAAAAATTTCAGAATTGCACCTTGCAATGCGGAGAAATTACTGTTTGTGCACTTACAATATTCATTGATTTTTGCCATTGAAAAACATCATGTTATTCATATACCAGAAATGATTGAAGCTACTGACTAAATGAAAGGAGCTGGCATCTCACTCTCTTTGAATCTTCTTTATCATGCTAAGAGGAGCAGGAAAAAGCAAAAAATTTCAGAATTGCACCTTGCAATGCGGAGAAATTTCTGTTTGTGCATTTACAATATTCATTGATTTTTGCCATTGAAAAACGTCCAGAAATGATTGAAGCTACTGACTGAATAAAAGGAGCTGGCATCTCACTCTCTTTGAATCTTCTTTATCATGCTAAGAGGAGCAGGAAAAAGCAAAAAATTTCAGAATTGCACCTTGCAATGCGGAGAAATTACTGTTTGTGCATTTACAATATTCATTGATTTTTGCCATTGAAAAACATCATGTTATTCATATACCAGAAATGTTTGAAGCTACTGACTGAATGAAAGGAGCTGGCATCTCACTCTCTTTGAATCTTCTTTATCATGCTAAGAGGAGCAGGAAAAAGCAAAAAATTTCAGAATTGCACCTTGCAATGCGGAGAAATTACTGTTTGTGCATTTACAATATTCATTGATTTTTGCCATTGAAAAACATCATGTTATTCATATACCAGAAATGATTGAAGCTACTGACTGAATGAAAGGAGCTGGCATCTCACTCTCTTTGAATCTTCTTTATCATGCTAAGAGTAGCAAGAAAAAGCAAAAAATTTCAGAATTGCACCTTGCAATGCGGAGAAATTACTGTTTGTGCATTTACAATATTCAATGATTTTTGCCATTGAAAAACGTCCAGAAATGATTGAAGCTACTGACTGAATGAAAGGAGCTGGCATCTCACTCTCTTTGAATCTTCTTTATCATGCTAAGAGGAGCAGGAAAAAGCAAAAAATTTCACAATTGCACCTTGCAATGCGGAGAAATTACTGTTTGTGCATTTACAATATTCATTGATTTTTGCCATTGAAAAACATCATGTTATTCATATACCAGAAATGATTGAAGCTACTGACTGAATGAAAGGAGCTGGCATCTCACTCTCTTTGAATCTTCTTTATCATGCTAAGAGGAGCAGGAAAAAGCAAAAAATTTCAGAATTGCACCTTGCAATGCGGAGAAATTACTGTTTGTGCATTTACAATATTCATTGATTTTTGCCATTGAAAAACGTCCAGAAATGATTGAAGCTACTGACTGAATGAAAGGAGCTGGCATCTCACTCTCTTTGAATCTTCTTTATCATGCTAAGAGGAGCAGGAAAAAGCAAAAAATTTCAGAATTGCACCTTGCAATGCGGAGAAATTACTGTTTGTGCATTTACAATATTCATTGATTTTTGCCATTGAAAAACATCGTTATTCATATACCAGAAATGTTTGAAGCTACTGACTGAATGAAAGGAGCTGGCATCTCACTCTCTTTGAATCTTCTTTATCATGCTAAGAGGAGCAGGAAAAAGCAAAAAATTTCAGAATTGCACCTTGCAATGCGGAGAAATTACTGTTTGTGCATTTACAATATTCATTGATTTTTGCCATTGAAAAACGTCCAGAAATGATTGAAGCTACTGACTGAATGAAAGGAGCTGGCATCTCACTCTCTTTGAATCTTCTTTATCATGCTAAGAGGAGCAGGAAAAAGCAAAAAATTTCAGAATTGCACCTTGCAATGCGGAGAAATTACTGTTTGTGCATTTACAATATTCATTGATTTTTGCCATTGAAAAACATCATGTTATTCATATACCAGAAATGATTGAAGCTACTGACTGAATGAAAGGAGCTGGCATCTCACTCTCTTTGAATCTTCTTTATCATGCTAAGAGGAGCAGGAAAAAGCAAAAAATTTCAGAATTGCACCTTGCAATGCGGAGAAATTACTGTTTGTGCATTTACAATATTCATTGATTTTTGCCATTGAAAAACGTCCAGAAATGATTGAAGCTACTGACTGAATGAAAGGAGCTGGCATCTCACTCTCTTTGAATCTTCTTTATCATGCTAAGAGGAGCAGGAAAAAGCATAAAATTTCAGAATTGCACCTTGCAATGCGGAGAAATTACTGTTTGTGCATTTACAATATTCATTGATTTTTGCCATTGAAAAACATCATGTTATTCATATACCAGAAATGTTTGAAGCTACTGACTGAATGAAAGGAGCTGGCATCTCACTCTCTTTGAATCTTCTTTATCATGCTAAGAGGAGCAGGAAAAAGCAAAAAATTTCAGAATTGCACATTGCAATGCGGAGAGATTACTGTTTGTGCATTTACAATATTCATTGATTTTTGCCATTGAAAAACGTCCAGAAATGTTTGAAGCTACTGACTGAATGAAAGGAGCTGGCATCTCACTCTCTTTGAATCTTCTTTATCATGCTAAGAGGAGCAGGAAAAAGCAAAAAATTTCAGAATTGCACATTGCAATGCGGAGAAATTACTGTTTGTGCATTTACAATATTCATTGATTTTTGCCATTGAAAAACGTCCAGAAATGTTTGAAGCTACTGACTGAATGAAAGGAGCTGGCATCTCACTCTCTTTGAATCTTCTTTATCATGCTAAGAGGAGCAGGAAAAAGCAAAAAATTTCAGAATTGCACCTTGCAATGCGGAGAAATTACTGTTTGTGCATTTACAATATTCATTGATTTTTCCCATTGAAAAACGTCCAGAAATGATTGAAGCTACTGACTGAATGAAAGGAGCTGGCATCTCACTCTCTTTGAATCTTCTTTATCATGCTAAGAGGAGCAGGAAAAAGCAAAAAATTTCAGAATTGCACCTTGCAATGCGGAGAAATTACTGTTTGTGCATTTACAATATTCATTGATTTTTGCCATTGAAAAACATCATGTTATTCATATACCAGAAATGTTTGAAGCTACTGACTGAATGAAAGGAGCTGGCATCTCACTCTCTTTCAATCTTCTTTATCATGCTAAGAGGAGCAGGAAAAAGCAAAAAATTTCAGAATTGCACCTTGCAATGCGGAGAAATTACTGTTTGTGCATTTACAATTTTCATTGATTTTTGCCATTGAAAAACGTCCAGAAATGATTGAAGCTACTGACTGAATGAAAGGAGCTGGCATCTCACTCTCTTTGAATCTTCTTTATCTTGCTAAGAGGAGCAGGAAAAAGCAAAAAAATTCAGAATTGCACCATGCAATGCGGAGAAATTACTGTTTGTGCATTTACAATATTCATTGATTTTTGCCATTGAAAAACATCATGTTATTCATATACCAGAAATGTTTGAAGCTACTGACTGAACGAAAGGAGCTGGCATCTCACTCTCTTTGAATCTTCTTTATCATGCTAAGAGGAGCAGGAAAAAGCAAAAAATTTCAGAATTGCACCTTGCAATGCGGAGAAATTACTGTTTGTGCATTTACAATATTCATTGATTTTTGCCATTGAAAAACGTCCAGAAATGATTGAAGCTACTGACTGAATGAAAGGAGCTGGCATCTCACTCTCTTTGAATCTTCTTTATCATGCTAAGAGGAGCAGGAAAAATCAAAAAATTTCAGAATTGCACCTTGCAATGCGGAGAAATTACTGTTTGTGCATTTACAATATTCATTGATTTTTGCCATTGAAAAACATCATGTTATTCATATACCAGAAATGATTGAAGCTCCTGACTAAATGAAAGGAGCTGGCATCTCACTCTCTTTGAATCTTCTTTATCATGCTAAGAGGAGCAGGAAAAAGCAAAAAATTTCAGAATTGAACCTTGCAATGCGGAGAAATTACTGTTTGTGCATTTACAATATTCATTGATTTTTGCCATTGAAAAACATCATGTTATTCATATACCAGAAATGTTTGAAGCTACTGACTGAATGAAAGGAGCTGGCATCTCACTCTCTTTGAATCTTCTTTATCATGCTAAGAGGAGCAGGAAAAAGCAAAAAATTTCAGAATTGCACCTTGCAATGCGGAGAAATTACTGTTTGTGCATTTACAATATTCATTGATTTTTGCCATTGAAAAACATCATGTTATTCATATACCAGAAATGATTGAAGCTACTGACTGAATGAAAGGAGCTGGCATCTCACTCTCTTTGAATCTTCTTTATCATGCTAAGAGGAGCAGGAAAAAGCAAAAAAATTCAGAATTGCACCTTGCAATGCGGAGAAATTACTGTTTGTGCATTTACAATATTCATTGATTTTTGCCATTGAAAAACATCATGTTATTCATATACCAGAAATGTTTGAAGCTACTGACTGAACGAAAGGAGCTGGCATCTCACTCTCTTTGAATCTTCTTTATCATGCTAAGAGGAGCAGGAAAAAGCAAAAAATTTCAGAATTGCACCTTGCAATGCGGAGAAATTACTGTTTGTGCATTTACAATATTCATTGATTTTTGCCATTGAAAAACGTCCAGAAGTGATTGAAGCTACTGACTGAATGAAAGGAGCTGGCATCTCACTCTCTTTGAATCTTCTTTATCATGCTAAGAGGAGCAGGAAAAAGCAAAAAATTTCAGAATTGCACCTTGCAATGCGGAGAAATTACTGTATGTGCATTTACAATATTCATTGATTTTTGCCATTGAAAAACATCATGTTATTCATATACCAGAAATGATTGAAGCTCCTGACTAAATGAAAGGAGCTGGCATCTCACTCTCTTTGAATCTTCTTTATCATGCTAAGAGGAGCAGGAAAAAGCAAAAAATTTCAGAATTGAACCTTGCAATGCGGAGAAATTACTGTTTGTGCATTTACAATATTCATTGATTTTTGCCATTGAAAAACATCATGTTATTCATATACCAGAAATGTTTGAAGCTACTGACTGAATGAAAGGAGCTGGCATCTCACTCTCTTTGAATCTTCTTTATCATGCTAAGAGGAGCAGGAAAAAGCAAAAAATTTCAGAATTGCACCTTGCAATGCGGAGAAATTACTGTTTGTGCATTTACAATATTCATTGATTTTTGCCATTGAAAAACATCATGTTATTCATATACCAGAAATGATTGAAGCTACTGACTGAATGAAAGGAGCTGGCATCTCACTCTCTTTGAATCTTCTTTATCATGCTAAGAGGAGCAGGAAAAAGCAAAAAATTTCAGAATTGCACCTTGCAATGCGGAGAAATTACTGTTTGTGCATTTACAATATTCATTGATTTTTGCCATTGAAAAACGTCCAGAAATGATTGAAGCTACTGACTGAATGAAAGGAGCTGGCATCTCACTCTCTTTGAATCTTCTTTATCATGCTAAGAGGAGCAGGAAAAAGCAAAAAATTTCAGAATTGCACCTTGCAATGCGGAGAAATTACTGTTTGTGCATTTACAATATTCATTGATTTTTGCCATTGAAAAACATCATGTTATTCATATACCAGAAATGATTGAAGCTACTGACTGAATGAAAGGAGCTGGCATCTCACTCTCTTTGAATCTTCTTTATCATGCTAAGAGGAGCAGGAAAAAGCAAAAAATTTCAGAATTGCACCTTGCAATGCGGAGAAATTACTGTTTGTGCATTTACAATATTCATTGATTTTTGCCATTGAAAAACGTCCAGAAATGATTGAAGCTACTGACTGAATGAAAGGAGCTGGCATCTCACTCTCTTTGAATCTTCTTTATCATGCTAAGAGGAGCAGGAAAAAGCAAAAAATTTCAGAATTGCACCTTGCAATGCGGAGAAATTACTGTTTGTGCATTTACAATATTCATTGATTTTTGCCATTGAAAAACATCATGTTATTCATATACCAGAAATGTTTGAAGCTACTGACTGAATGAAAGGAGCTGGCATCTCACTCTCTTTGAATGTTCTTTATCATGCTATGAGGAGCAGGAAAAAGCAAAAAATTTCAGAATTGCACCTTGCAATGCGGAGAAATTACTGTTTGTGCATTTACAATATTCATTGATTTTTGCCATTGAAAAACGTCCAGAAATGATTGAAGCTACTGACTGAATGAAAGGAGCTGGCATCTCACTCTCTTTGAATCTTCTTTATCATGCTAAGAGGAGCAGGAAAAAGCAAAAAATTTCAGATTTGCACCTTGCAATGCGGAGAAATTACTGTTTGTGCATTTACAATATTCATTGATTTTTGCCTTTGAAAAACGTCCAGAAATGATTGAAGCTACTGACTGAATTAAAGGAGCTGGCATCTCACTCTCTTTGAATCTTCTTTAACATGCTAAGAGGAGCAGGAAAAAGCAAAAAATTTCAGAATTGCACCTTGCAATGCGGAGAAATTACTGTTTGTGCATTTACAATATTCATTGATTTTTGCCATTGAAAAACATCATGTTATTCATATACCAGAAATGATTGAAGCTACTGACTAAATGAAAGGAGCTGGCATCTCACTCTCTTTGAATCTTCTTTATCATGCTAAGAGGAGCAGGAAAAAGCAAAAAATTTCAGAATTGCACCTTGCAATGCGGAGAAATTACTGTTTGTGCATTTACAATATTCATTGATTTTTGCCATTGAAAAACATCATGTTATTCATATACCAGAAATGTTTGAAGCTACTGACTGAATGAAAGGAGCTGGCATCTCACTCTCTTTGAATCTTCTTTATCATGCTAAGAGGAGCAGGAAAAAGCAAAAAATTTCAGAATTGCACCTTGCAATGCGGAGAAATTACTGTTTGTGCATTTACAATATTCATTGATTTTTGCCATTGAAAAACATCATGTTATTCATATACCAGAAATGATTGAAGCTACTGACTGAATGAAAGGAGCTGGCATCTCACTCTCTTTGAATCTTCTTTATCATGCTAAGAGTAGCAAGAAAAAGCAAAAAATTTCAGAATTGCACCTTGCAATGCGGAGAAATTACTGTTTGTGCATTTACAATATTCAATGATTTTTGCCATTGAAAAACGTCCAGAAATGATTGAAGCTACTGACTGAATGAAAGGAGCTGGCATCTCACTCTCTTTGAATCTTCTTTATCATGCTAAGAGGAGCAGGAAAAAGCAAAAAATTTCAGAATTGCACCTTGCAATGCGGAGAAATTACTGTTTGTGCATTTACAATATTCATTGATTTTTGCCATTGAAAAACATCATGTTATTCATATACCAGAAATGTTTGAAGCTACTGACTGAATGAAAGGAGCTGGCATCTCACTCTCTTTGAATCTTCTTTATCATGCTAAGAGGAGCAGGAAAAAGCAAAAAATTTCAGAATTGCACCTTGCAATGCGGAGAAATTACTGTTTGTGCATTTACAATATTCATTGATTTTTGCCATTGAAAAACATCATGTTATTCATATACCAGAAATGATTGAAGCTACTGACTGAATGAAAGGAGCTGGCATCTCACTCTCTTTGAATCTTCTTTATCATGCTAAGAGTAGCAAGAAAAAGCAAAAAATTTCAGAATTGCACCTTGCAATGCGGAGAAATTACTGTTTGTGCATTTACAATATTCAATGATTTTTGCCATTGAAAAACGTCCAGAAATGATTGAAGCTACTGACTGAATGAAAGGAGCTGGCATCTCACTCTCTTTGAATCTTCTTTATCATGCTAAGAGGAGCAGGAAAAAGCAAAAAATTTCAGAATTGCACCTTGCAATGCGGAGAAATTACTGTTTGTGCATTTACAATATTCATTGATTTTTGCCATTGAAAAACATCGTTATTCATATACCAGAAATGTTTGAAGCTACTGACTGAATGAAAGGAGCTGGCATCTCACTCTCTTTGAATCTTCTTTATCATGCTAAGAGGAGCAGGAAAAAGCAAAAAATTTCAGAATTGCACCTTGCAATGCGGAGAAATTACTGTTTGTGCATTTACAATATTCATTGATTTTTGCCATTGAAAAACGTCCAGAAATGATTGAAGCTACTGACTGAATGAAAGGAGCTGGCATCTCACTCTCTTTGAATCTTCTTTATCATGCTAAGAGGAGCAGGAAAAAGCAAAAAATTTCAGAATTGCACCTTGCAATGCGGAGAAATTACTGTTTGTGCATTTACAATATTCATTGATTTTTGCCATTGAAAAACATCATGTTATTCATATACCAGAAATGATTGAAGCTACTGACTGAATGAAAGGAGCTGGCATCTCACTCTCTTTGAATCTTCTTTATCATGCTAAGAGGAGCAGGAAAAAGCAAAAAATTTCAGAATTGCACCTTGCAATGCGGAGAAATTACTGTTTGTGCATTTACAATATTCATTGATTTTTGCCATTGAAAAACGTCCAGAAATGATTGAAGCTACTGACTGAATGAAAGGAGCTGGCATCTCACTCTCTTTGAATCTTCTTTATCATGCTAAGAGGAGCAGGAAAAAGCATAAAATTTCAGAATTGCACCTTGCAATGCGGAGAAATTACTGTTTGTGCATTTACAATATTCATTGATTTTTGCCATTGAAAAACATCATGTTATTCATATACCAGAAATGTTTGAAGCTACTGACTGAATGAAAGGAGCTGGCATCTCACTCTCTTTGAATCTTCTTTATCATGCTAAGAGGAGCAGGAAAAAGCAAAAAATTTCAGAATTGCACATTGCAATGCGGAGAAATTACTGTTTGTGCATTTACAATATTCATTGATTTTTGCCATTGAAAAACGTCCAGAAATGTTTGAAGCTACTGACTGAATGAAAGGAGCTGGCATCTCACTCTCTTTGAATCTTCTTTATCATGCTAAGAGGAGCAGGAAAAAGCAAAAAATTTCAGAATTGCACCTTGCAATGCGGAGAAATTACTGTTTGTGCATTTACAATATTCATTGATTTTTGCCATTGAAAAACATCCAGAAATGATTGAAGCTACTGACTGAATGAAAGGAGCTGGCATCTCACTCTCTTTGAATCTTCTTTATCATGCTAAGAGGAGCAGGAAAAAGCAAAAAATTTCAGATTTGCACCTTGCAATGCGGAGAAATTACTGTTTGTGCATTTACAATATTCATTGATTTTTGCCTTTGAAAAACGTCCAGAAATGATTGAAGCTACTGACTGAATGAAAGGAGCTGGCATCTCACTCTCTTTGAATCTTCTTTAACATGCTAAGCGGAGCAGGAAAAAGCAAAAAATTTCAGAATTGCACCTTGCAATGCGGAGAAATTACTGTTTGTGCATTTACAATATTCATTGATTTTTGCCATTGAAAAACGTCCAGAAATGATTGAAGCTACTGACTGAATGAAAGGAGCTGGCATCTCACTCTCTTTGAATCTTCTTTATCATGCTAAGAGGAGCAGGAAAAAGCAAAAAATTTCAGAATTGCACCTTGCAATGCGGAGAAATTACTGTTTGTGCATTTACAATATTCATTGATTTTTGCCATTGAAAAACATCATGTTATTCATATACCAGAAATGATTGAAGCTACTGACTGAATGAAAGGAGCTGGCATCTCACTCTCTTTGAATCTTCTTTATCATGCTAAGAGGAGCAGGAAAAAGCAAAAAATTTCAGAATTGCACCTTGCAATGCGGAGAAATTACTGTTTGTGCATTTACAATATTCATTGATTTTTGCCATTGAAAAACGTCCAGAAATGATTGAAGCTACTGACTGAATGAAAGGAGCTGGCATCTCACTCTCTTTGAATCTTCTTTATCATGCTAAGAGGAGCAGGAAAAAGCATAAAATTTCAGAATTGCACCTTGCAATGCGGAGAAATTACTGTTTGTGCATTTACAATATTCATTGATTTTTGCCATTGAAAAACATCATGTTATTCATATACCAGAAATGTTTGAAGCTACTGACTGAATGAAAGGAGCTGGCATCTCACTCTCTTTGAATCTTCTTTATCATGCTAAGAGGAGCAGGAAAAAGCAAAAAATTTCAGAATTGCACATTGCAATGCGGAGAAATTACTGTTTGTGCATTTACAATATTCATTGATTTTTGCCATTGAAAAACGTCCAGAAATGTTTGAAGCTACTGACTGAATGAAAGGAGCTGGCATCTCACTCTCTTTGAATCTTCTTTATCATGCTAAGAGGAGCAGGAAAAAGCAAAAAATTTCAGAATTGCACCTTGCAATGCGGAGAAATTACTGTTTGTGCATTTACAATATTCATTGATTTTTGCCATTGAAAAACATCCAGAAATGATTGAAGCTACTGACTGAATGAAAGGAGCTGGCATCTCACTCTCTTTGAATCTTCTTTATCATGCTAAGAGGAGCAGGAAAAAGCAAAAAATTTCAGATTTGCACCTTGCAATGCGGAGAAATTACTGTTTGTGCATTTACAATATTCATTGATTTTTGCCTTTGAAAAACGTCCAGAAATGATTGAAGCTACTGACTGAATGAAAGGAGCTGGCATCTCACTCTCTTTGAATCTTCTATAACATGCTAAGCGGAGCAGGAAAAAGCAAAAAATTTCAGAATTGCACCTTGCAATGCGGAGAAATTACTGTTTGTGCATTTACAATATTCATTGATTTTTGCCATTGAAAAACATCATGTTATTCATATACCAGAAATGTTTGAAGCTACTTACTGAATGAAAGGAGCTGGCATCTCACTCTCTTTGAATATTCTTTATCATGCTAAGAGGAGCAGGAAAAAGCAAAAAATTTCAGAATTGCACCTTGCAATGCGGAGAAATTACTGTTTGTGCATTTACAATATTCATTGATTTTTGCCATTGAAAAACGTCCAGAAATGATTGAAGCTACTGACTAAATGAAAGGAGCTGGCATCTCACTCTCTTTGAATCTTCTTTATCATGCTAAGAGTAGCAAGAAAAAGCAAAAAATTTCAGAATTGCACCTTGCAATGCGGAGAAATTACTGTTTGTGCATTTACAATATTCAATGATTTTTGCCATTGAAAAACGTCCAGAAATGATTGAAGCTACTGACTGAATGAAAGGAGCTGGCATCTCACTCTCTTTGAATCTTCTTTATCATGCTAAGAGGAGCAGGAAAAAGCAAAAAATTTCACAATTGCACCTTGCAATGCGGAGAAATTACTGTTTGTGCATTTACAATATTCATTGATTTTTGCCATTGAAAAACATCATGTTATTCATATACCAGAAATGATTGAAGCTACTGACTGAATGAAAGGAGCTGGCATCTCACTCTCTTTGAATCTTCTTTATCATGCTAAGAGGAGCAGGAAAAAGCAAAAAATTTCAGAATTGCACCTTGCAATGCGGAGAAATTACTGTTTGTGCATTTACAATATTCATTGATTTTTGCCATTGAAAAACGTCCAGAAATGATTGAAGCTACTGACTGAATGAAAGGAGCTGGCATCTCACTCTCTTTGAATCTTCTTTATCATGCTAAGAGGAGCAGGAAAAAGCAAAAAATTTCAGAATTGCACCTTGCAATGCGGAGAAATTACTGTTTGTGCATTTACAATATTCATTGATTTTTGCCATTGAAAAACATCGTTATTCATATACCAGAAATGTTTGAAGCTACTGACTGAATGAAAGGAGCTGGCATCTCACTCTCTTTGAATCTTCTTTATCATGCTAAGAGGAGCAGGAAAAAGCAAAAAATTTCAGAATTGCACCTTGCAATGCGGAGAAATTACTGTTTGTGCATTTACAATATTCATTGATTTTTGCCATTGAAAAACGTCCAGAAATGATTGAAGCTACTGACTGAATGAAAGGAGCTGGCATCTCACTCTCTTTGAATCTTCTTTATCATGCTAAGAGGAGCAGGAAAAAGCAAAAAATTTCAGAATTGCACCTTGCAATGCGGAGAAATTACTGTTTGTGCATTTACAATATTCATTGATTTTTGCCATTGAAAAACATCATGTTATTCATATACCAGAAATGATTGAAGCTACTGACTGAATGAAAGGAGCTGGCATCTCACTCTCTTTGAATCTTCTTTATCATGCTAAGAGGAGCAGGAAAAAGCAAAAAATTTCAGAATTGCACCTTGCAATGCGGAGAAATTACTGTTTGTGCATTTACAATATTCATTGATTTTTGCCATTGAAAAACGTCCAGAAATGATTGAAGCTACTGACTGAATGAAAGGAGCTGGCATCTCACTCTCTTTGAATCTTCTTTATCATGCTAAGAGGAGCAGGAAAAAGCATAAAATTTCAGAATTGCACCTTGCAATGCGGAGAAATTACTGTTTGTGCATTTACAATATTCATTGATTTTTGCCATTGAAAAACATCATGTTATTCATATACCAGAAATGTTTGAAGCTACTGACTGAATGAAAGGAGCTGGCATCTCACTCTCTTTGAATCTTCTTTATCATGCTAAGAGGAGCAGGAAAAAGCAAAAAATTTCAGAATTGCACATTGCAATGCGGAGAAATTACTGTTTGTGCATTTACAATATTCATTGATTTTTGCCATTGAAAAACGTCCAGAAATGTTTGAAGCTACTGACTGAATGAAAGGAGCTGGGATCTCACTCTCTTTGAATCTTCTTTATCATGCTAAGAGGAGCAGGAAAAAGCAAAAAATTTCAGAATTGCACCTTGCAATGCGGAGAAATTACTGTTTGTGCATTTACAATATTCATTGATTTTTGCCATTGAAAAACATCCAGAAATGATTGAAGCTACTGACTGAATGAAAGGAGCTGGCATCTCACTCTCTTTGAATCTTCTTTATCATGCTAAGAGGAGCAGGAAAAAGCAAAAAATTTCAGATTTGCACCTTGCAATGCGGAGAAATTACTGTTTGTGCATTTACAATATTCATTGATTTTTGCCTTTGAAAAACGTCCAGAAATGATTGAAGCTACTGACTGAATGAAAGGAGCTGGCATCTCACTCTCTTTGAATCTTCTTTAACATGCTAAGCGGAGCAGGAAAAAGCAAAAAATTTCAGAATTGCACCTTGCAATGCGGAGAAATTACTGTTTGTGCATTTACAATATTCATTGATTTTTGCCATTGAAAAACGTCCAGAAATGATTGAAGCTACTGACTGAATGAAAGGAGCTGGCATCTCACTCTCTTTGAATCTTCTTTATCATGCTAAGAGGAGCAGGAAAAAGCAAAAAATTTCAGAATTGCACCTTGCAATGCGGAGAAATTACTGTTTGTGCATTTACAATATTCATTGATTTTTGCCATTGAAAAACATCATGTTATTCATATACCAGAAATGATTGAAGCTACTGACTGAATGAAAGGAGCTGGCATCTCACTCTCTTTGAATCTTCTTTATCATGCTAAGAGGAGCAGGAAAAAGCAAAAAATTTCAGAATTGCAGCTTGCAATGCGGAGAAATTACTGTTTGTGCATTTACAATATTCATTGATTTTTGCCATTGAAAAACGTCCAGAAATGATTGAAGATACTGACTGAATGAAAGGAGCTGGCATCTCACTCTCTTTGAATCTTCTTTATCATGCTAAGAGGAGCAGGAAAAAGCATAAAATTTCAGAATTGCACCTTGCAATGCGGAGAAATTACTGTTTGTGCATTTACAATATTCATTGATTTTTGCCATTGAAAAACATCATGTTATTCATATACCAGAAATGTTTGAAGCTACTGACTGAATGAAAGGAGCTGGCATCTCACTCTCTTTGAATCTTCTTTATCATGCTAAGAGGAGCAGGAAAAAGCAAAAAATTTCAGAATTGCACATTGCAATGCGGAGAAATTACTGTTTGTGCATTTACAATATTCATTGATTTTTGCCATTGAAAAACGTCCAGAAATGTTTGAAGCTACTGACTGAATGAAAGGAGCTGGCATCTCACTCTCTTTGAATCTTCTTTATCATGCTAAGAGGAGCAGGAAAAAGCAAAAAATTTCAGAATTGCACCTTGCAATGCGGAGAAATTACTGTTTGTGCATTTACAATATTCATTGATTTTTGCCATTGAAAAACATCCAGAAATGATTGAAGCTACTGACTGAATGAAAGGAGCTGGCATCTCACTCTCTTTGAATCTTCTTTATCATGCTAAGAGGAGCAGGAAAAAGCAAAAAATTTCAGATTTGCACCTTGCAATGCGGAGAAATTACTGTTTGTGCATTTACAATATTCATTGATTTTTGCCTTTGAAAAACGTCCAGAAATGATTGAAGCTACTGACTGAATGAAAGGAGCTGGCATCTCACTCTCTTTGAATCTTCTATAACATGCTAAGCGGAGCAGGAAAAAGCAAAAAATTTCAGAATTGCACCTTGCAATGCGGAGAAATTACTGTTTGTGCATTTACAATATTCATTGATTTTTGCCATTGAAAAACATCATGTTATTCATATACCAGAAATGTTTGAAGCTACTTACTGAATGAAAGGAGCTGGCATCTCACTCTCTTTGAATATTCTTTATCATGCTAAGAGGAGCAGGAAAAAGCAAAAAATTTCAGAATTGCACCTTGCAATGCGGAGAAATTACTGTTTGTGCATTTACAATATTCATTGATTTTTGCCATTGAAAAACGTCCAGAAATGATTGAAGCTACTGACTAAATGAAAGGAGCTGGCATCTCACTCTCTTTGAATCTTCTTTATCATGCTAAGAGGAGCAGGAAAAAGCATAAAATTTCAGAATTGCACCTTGCAATGCGGAGAAATTACTGTTTGTGCATTTACAATATTCATTGATTTTTGCCATTGAAAAACATTATGTTATTCATATACCAGAAATGTTTGAAGCTACTGACTGAATGAAAGGAGCTGGCATCTCACTCTCTTTGAATCTTCTTTATCATGCTAAGAGGAGCAGGAAAAAGCAAAAAATTTCAGAATTGCACATTGCAATGCGGAGAAATTACTGTTTGTGCATTTACAATATTCATTGATTTTTGCCATTGAAAAACGTCCAGAAATGTTTGAAGCTACTGACTGAATGAAAGGAGCTGGCATCTCACTCTCTTTGAATCTTCTTTATCATGCTAAGAGGAGCAGGAAAAAGCAAAAAATTTCAGAATTGCACCTTGCAATGCGGAGAAATTACTGTTTGTGCATTTACAATATTCATTGATTTTTGCCATTGAAAAACATCCAGAAATGATTGAAGCTACTGACTGAATGAAAGGAGCTGGCATCTCACTCTCTTTGAATCTTCTTTATCATGCTAAGAGGAGCAGGAAAAAGCAAAAAATTTCAGATTTGCACCTTGCAATGCGGAGAAATTACTGTTTGTGCATTTACAATATTCATTGATTTTTGCCTTTGAAAAACGTCCAGAAATGATTGAAGCTACTGACTGAATGAAAGGAGCTGGCATCTCACTCTCTTTGAATCTTCTATAACATGCTAAGCGGAGCAGGAAAAAGCAAAAAATTTCAGAATTGCACCTTGCAATGCGGAGAAATTACTGTTTGTGCATTTACAATATTCATTGATTTTTGCCATTGAAAAACATCATGTTATTCATATACCAGAAATGTTTGAAGCTACTTACTGAATGAAAGGAGCTGGCATCTCACTCTCTTTGAATATTCTTTATCATGCTAAGAGGAGCAGGAAAAAGCAAAAAATTTCAGAATTGCACCTTGCAATGCGGAGAAATTACTGTTTGTGCATTTACAATATTCATTGATTTTTGCCATTGAAAAACGTCCAGAAATGATTGAAGCTACTGACTAAATGAAAGGAGCTGGCATCTCACTCTCTTTGAATCTTCTTTATCATGCTAAGAGTAGCAAGAAAAAGCAAAAAATTTCAGAATTGCACCTTGCAATGCGGAGAAATTACTGTTTGTGCATTTACAATATTCAATGATTTTTGCCATTGAAAAACGTCCAGAAATGATTGAAGCTACTGACTGAATGAAAGGAGCTGGCATCTCACTCTCTTTGAATCTTCTTTATCATGCTAAGAGGAGCAGGAAAAAGCAAAAAATTTCACAATTGCACCTTGCAATGCGGAGAAATTACTGTTTGTGCATTTACAATATTCATTGATTTTTGCCATTGAAAAACATCATGTTATTCATATACCAGAAATGATTGAAGCTACTGACTGAATGAAAGGAGCTGGCATCTCACTCTCTTTGAATCTTCTTTATCATGCTAAGAGGAGCAGGAAAAAGCAAAAAATTTCAGAATTGCACCTTGCAATGCGGAGAAATTACTGTTTGTGCATTTACAATATTCATTGATTTTTGCCATTGAAAAACGTCCAGAAATGATTGAAGCTACTGACTGAATGAAAGGAGCTGGCATCTCACTCTCTTTGAATCTTCTTTATCATGCTAAGAGGAGCAGGAAAAAGCAAAAAATTTCAGAATTGCACCTTGCAATGCGGAGAAATTACTGTTTGTGCATTTACAATATTCATTGATTTTTGCCATTGAAAAACATCGTTATTCATATACCAGAAATGTTTGAAGCTACTGACTGAATGAAAGGAGCTGGCATCTCACTCTCTTTGAATCTTCTTTATCATGCTAAGAGGAGCAGGAAAAAGCAAAAAATTTCAGAATTGCACCTTGCAATGCGGAGAAATTACTGTTTGTGCATTTACAATATTCATTGATTTTTGCCATTGAAAAACGTCCAGAAATGATTGAAGCTACTGACTGAATGAAAGGAGCTGGCATCTCACTCTCTTTGAATCTTCTTTATCATGCTAAGAGGAGCAGGAAAAAGCAAAAAATTTCAGAATTGCACCTTGCAATGCGGAGAAATTACTGTTTGTGCATTTACAATATTCATTGATTTTTGCCATTGAAAAACATCATGTTATTCATATACCAGAAATGATTGAAGCTACTGACTGAATGAAAGGAGCTGGCATCTCACTCTCTTTGAATCTTCTTTATCATGCTAAGAGGAGCAGGAAAAAGCAAAAAATTTCAGAATTGCACCTTGCAATGCGGAGAAATTACTGTTTGTGCATTTACAATATTCATTGATTTTTGCCATTGAAAAACGTCCAGAAATGATTGAAGCTACTGACTGAATGAAAGGAGCTGGCATCTCACTCTCTTTGAATCTTCTTTATCATGCTAAGAGGAGCAGGAAAAAGCATAAAATTTCGGAATTGCACCTTGCAATGCGGAGAAATTACTGTTTGTGCATTTACAATATTCATTGATTTTTGCCATTGAAAAACATCATGTTATTCATATACCAGAAATGTTTGAAGCTACTGACTGAATGAAAGGAGCTGGCATCTCACTCTCTTTGAATCTTCTTTATCATGCTAAGAGGAGCAGGAAAAAGCAAAAAATTTCAGAATTGCACATTGCAATGCGGAGAAATTACTGTTTGTGCATTTACAATATTCATTGATTTTTGCCATTGAAAAACGTCCAGAAATGTTTGAAGCTACTGACTGAATGAAAGGAGCTGGCATCTCACTCTCTTTGAATCTTCTTTATCATGCTAAGAGGAGCAGGAAAAAGCAAAAAATTTCAGAATTGCACCTTGCAATGCGGAGAAATTACTGTTTGTGCATTTACAATATTCATTGATTTTTGCCATTGAAAAACATCCAGAAATGATTGAAGCTACTGACTGAATGAAAGGAGCTGGCATCTCACTCTCTTTGAATCTTCTTTATCATGCTAAGAGGAGCAGGAAAAAGCAAAAAATTTCAGATTTGCACCTTGCAATGCGGAGAAATTACTGTTTGTGCATTTACAATATTCATTGATTTTTGCCTTTGAAAAACGTCCAGAAATGATTGAAGCTACTGACTGAATGAAAGGAGCTGGCATCTCACTCTCTTTGAATCTTCTTTAACATGCTAAGCGGAGCAGGAAAAAGCAAAAAATTTCAGAATTGCACCTTGCAATGCGGAGAAATTACTGTTTGTGCATTTACAATATTCATTGATTTTTGCCATTGAAAAACGTCCAGAAATGATTGAAGCTACTGACTGAATGAAAGGAGCTGGCATCTCACTCTCTTTGAATCTTCTTTATCATGCTAAGAGGAGCAGGAAAAAGCAAAAAATTTCAGAATTGCACCTTGCAATGCGGAGAAATTACTGTTTGTGCATTTACAATATTCATTGATTTTTGCCATTGAAAAACATCATGTTATTCATATACCAGAAATGATTGAAGCTACTGACTGAATGAAAGGAGCTGGCATCTCACTCTCTTTGAATCTTCTTTATCATGCTAAGAGGAGCAGGAAAAAGCAAAAAATTTCAGAATTGCACCTTGCAATGCGGAGAAATTACTGTTTGTGCATTTACAATATTCATTGATTTTTGCCATTGAAAAACGTCCAGAAATGATTGAAGCTACTGACTGAATGAAAGGAGCTGGCATCTCACTCTCTTTGAATCTTCTTTATCATGCTAAGAGGAGCAGGAAAAAGCATAAAATTTCAGAATTGCACCTTGCAATGCGGAGAAATTACTGTCTGTGCATTTACAATATTCATTGATTTTTGCCATTGAAAAACATCATGTTATTCATATACCAGAAATGTTTGAAGCTACTGACTGAATGAAAGGAGCTGGCATCTCACTCTCTTTGAATCTTCTTTATCATGCTAAGAGGAGCAGGAAAAAGCAAAAAATTTCAGAATTGCACATTGCAATGCGGAGAAATTACTGTTTGTGCATTTACAATATTCATTGATTTTTGCCATTGAAAAACGTCCAGAAATGTTTGAAGCTACTGACTGAATGAAAGGAGCTGGCATCTCACTCTCTTTGAATCTTCTTTATCATGCTAAGAGGAGCAGGAAAAAGCAAAAAATTTCAGAATTGCACCTTGCAATGCGGAGAAATTACTGTTTGTGCATTTACAATATTCATTGATTTTTGCCATTGAAAAACATCCAGAAATGATTGAAGCTACTGACTGAATGAAAGGAGCTGGCATCTCACTCTCTTTGAATCTTCTTTATCATGCTAAGAGGAGCAGGAAAAAGCAAAAAATTTCAGATTTGCACCTTGCAATGCGGAGAAATTACTGTTTGTGCATTTACAATATTCATTGATTTTTGCCTTTGAAAAACGTCCAGAAATGATTGAAGCTACTGACTGAATGAAAGGAGCTGGCATCTCACTCTCTTTGAATCTTCTATAACATGCTAAGCGGAGCAGGAAAAAGCAAAAAATTTCAGAATTGCACCTTGCAATGCGGAGAAATTACTGTTTGTGCATTTACAATATTCATTGATTTTTGCCATTGAAAAACATCATGTTATTCATATACCAGAAATGTTTGAAGCTACTTACTGAATGAAAGGAGCTGGCATCTCACTCTCTTTGAATATTCTTTATCATGCTAAGAGGAGCAGGAAAAAGCAAAAAATTTCAGAATTGCACCTTGCAATGCGGAGAAATTACTGTTTGTGCATTTACAATATTCATTGATTTTTGCCATTGAAAAACGTCCAGAAATGATTGAAGCTACTGACTAAATGAAAGGAGCTGGCATCTCACTCTCTTTGAATCTTCTTTATCATGCTAAGAGGAGCAGGAAAAAGCAAAAAATTTCAGAATTGCACCTTGCAATGCGGAGAAATTACTGTTTGTGCACTTACAATATTCATTGATTTTTGCCATTGAAAAACATCATGTTATTCATATACCAGAAATGATTGAAGCTACTGACTAAATGAAAGGAGCTGGCATCTCACTCTCTTTGAATCTTCTTTATCATGCTAAGAGGAGCAGGAAAAAGCAAAAAATTTCAGAATTGCACCTTGCAATGCGGAGAAATTTCTGTTTGTGCATTTACAATATTCATTGATTTTTGCCATTGAAAAACGTCCAGAAATGATTGAAGCTACTGACTGAATGAAAGGAGCTGGCATCTCACTCTCTTTGAATCTTCTTTATCATGCTAAGAGGAGCAGGAAAAAGAAAAAAAATTTCAGAATTGCACCTTGCAATGCGGAGAAATTACTGTTTGTGCATTTACAATATTCATTGATTTTTGCCATGGAAAAACATCATGTTATTCATATACCAGAAATGTTTGAAGCTACTGACTGAATGAAAGGAGCTGGCATCTCACTCTCTTTGAATCTTCTTTATCATGCTAAGAGGAGCAGGAAAAAGCAAAAAATTTCAGAATTGCACCTTGCAATGCGGAGAAATTACTGTTTGTGCATTTACAATATTCATTGATTTTTGCCATTGAAAAACGTCCAGAAATGATTGAAGCTACTGACTGAATGAAAGGAGCTGGCATCTCACTCTCTTTGAATCTTCTTTATCATGCTAAGAGGAGCAGGAAAAAGCATAAAATTTCAGAATTGCACCTTGCAATGCGGAGAAATTACTGTTTGTGCATTTACAATATTCATTGATTTTTGCCATTGAAAAACATCATGTTATTCATATACCAGAAATGTTTGAAGCTACTGACTGAATGAAAGGAGCTGGCATCTCACTCTCTTTGAATCTTCTTTATCATGCTAAGAGGAGCAGGAAAAAGCAAAAAATTTCAGAATTGCACATTGCAATGCGGAGAAATTACTGTTTGTGCATTTACAATATTCATTGATTTTTGCCATTGAAAAACGTCCAGAAATGTTTGAAGCTACTGACTGAATGAAAGGAGCTGGCATCTCACTCTCTTTGAATCTTCTTTATCATGCTAAGAGGAGCAGGAAAAAGCAAAAAATTTCAGAATTGCACCTTGCAATGCGGAGAAATTACTGTTTGTGCATTTACAATATTCATTGATTTTTGCCATTGAAAAACATCCAGAAATGATTGAAGCTACTGACTGAATGAAAGGAGCTGGCATCTCACTCTCTTTGAATCTTCTTTATCATGCTAAGAGGAGCAGGAAAAAGCAAAAAATTTCAGATTTGCACCTTGCAATGCGGAGAAATTACTGTTTGTGCATTTACAATATTCATTGATTTTTGCCTTTGAAAAACGTCCAGAAATGATTGAAGCTACTGACTGAATGAAAGGAGCTGGCATCTCACTCTCTTTGAATCTTCTTTAACATGCTAAGCGGAGCAGGAAAAAGCAAAAAATTTCAGAATTGCACCTTGCAATGCGGAGAAATTACTGTTTGTGCATTTACAATATTCATTGATTTTTGCCATTGAAAAACGTCCAGAAATGATTGAAGCTACTGACTGAATGAAAGGAGCTGGCATCTCACTCTCTTTGAATCTTCTTTATCATGCTAAGAGGAGCAGGAAAAAGCAAAAAATTTCAGAATTGCACCTTGCAATGCGGAGAAATTACTGTTTGTGCATTTACAATATTCATTGATTTTTGCCATTGAAAAACATCATGTTATTCATATACCAGAAATGATTGAAGCTACTGACTGAATGAAAGGAGCTGGCATCTCACTCTCTTTGAATCTTCTTTATCATGCTAAGAGGAGCAGGAAAAAGCAAAAAATTTCAGAATTGCACCTTGCAATGCGGAGAAATTACTGTTTGTGCATTTACAATATTCATTGATTTTTGCCATTGAAAAACGTCCAGAAATGATTGAAGCTACTGACTGAATGAAAGGAGCTGGCATCTCACTCTCTTTGAATCTTCTTTATCATGCTAAGAGGAGCAGGAAAAAGCATAAAATTTCAGAATTGCACCTTGCAATGCGGAGAAATTACTGTTTGTGCATTTACAATATTCATTGATTTTTGCCATTGAAAAACATCATGTTATTCATATACCAGAAATGTTTGAAGCTACTGACTGAATGAAAGGAGCTGGCATCTCACTCTCTTTGAATATTCTTTATCATGCTAAGAGGAGCAGGAAAAAGCAAAAAATTTCAGAATTGCACATTGCAATGCGGAGAAATTACTGTTTGTGCATTTACAATATTCATTGATTTTTGCCATTGAAAAACGTCCAGAAATGTTTGAAGCTACTGACTGAATGAAAGGAGCTGGCATCTCACTCTCTTTGAATCTTCTTTATCATGCTAAGAGGAGCAGGAAAAAGCAAAAAATTTCAGAATTGCACCTTGCAATGCGGAGAAATTACTGTTTGTGCATTTACAATATTCATTGATTTTTGCCATTGAAAAACATCCAGAAATGATTGAAGCTACTGACTGAATGAAAGGAGCTGGCATCTCACTCTCTTTGAATCTTCTTTATCATGCTAAGAGGAGCAGGAAAAAGCAAAAAATTTCAGATTTGCACCTTGCAATGCGGAGAAATTACTGTTTGTGCATTTACAATATTCATTGATTTTTGCCTTTGAAAAACGTCCAGAAATGATTGAAGCTACTGACTGAATGAAAGGAGCTGGCATCTCACTCTCTTTGAATCTTCTATAACATGCTAAGCGGAGCAGGAAAAAGCAAAAAATTTCAGAATTGCACCTTGCAATGCGGAGAAATTACTGTTTGTGCATTTACAATATTCATTGATTTTTGCCATTGAAAAACATCATGTTATTCATATACCAGAAATGTTTGAAGCTACTTACTGAATGAAAGGAGCTGGCATCTCACTCTCTTTGAATATTCTTTATCATGCTAAGAGGAGCAGGAAAAAGCAAAAAATTTCAGAATTGCACCTTGCAATGCGGAGAAATTACTGTTTGTGCATTTACAATATTCATTGATTTTTGCCATTGAAAAACGTCCAGAAATGATTGAAGCTACTGACTAAATGAAAGGAGCTGGCATCTCACTCTCTTTGAATCTTCTTTATCATGCTAAGAGGAGCAGGAAAAAGCAAAAAATTTCAGAATTGCACCTTGCAATGCGGAGAAATTACTGTTTGTGCACTTACAATATTCATTGATTTTTGCCATTGAAAAACATCATGTTATTCATATACCAGAAATGATTGAAGCTACTGACTAAATGAAAGGAGCTGGCATCTCACTCTCTTTGAATCTTCTTTATCATGCTAAGAGGAGCAGGAAAAAGCAAAAAATTTCAGAATTGCACCTTGCAATGCGGAGAAATTTCTGTTTGTGCATTTACAATATTCATTGATTTTTGCCATTGAAAAACGTCCAGAAATGATTGAAGCTACTGACTGAATGAAAGGAGCTGGCATCTCACTCTCTTTGAATCTTCTTTATCATGCTAAGAGGAGCAGGAAAAAGAAAAAAAATTTCAAAATTGCACCTTGCAATGCGGAGAAATTACTGTTTGTGCATTTACAATATTCATTGATTTTTGCCATGGAAAAACATCATGTTATTCATATACCAGAAATGTTTGAAGCTACTGACTGAATGAAAGGAGCTGGCATCTCACTCTCTTTGAATCTTCTTTATCATGCTAAGAGGAGCAGGAAAAAGCAAAAAATTTCACAATTGCACCTTGCAATGCGGAGAAATTACTGTTTGTGCATTTACAATATTCATTGATTTTTGCCATTGAAAAACATCATGTTATTCATATACCAGAAATGATTGAAGCTACTGACTGAATGAAAGGAGCTGGCATCTCACTCTCTTTGAATCTTCTTTATCATGCTAAGAGGAGCAGGAAAAAGCAAAAAATTTCAGAATTGCACCTTGCAATGCGGAGAAATTACTGTTTGTGCATTTACAATATTCATTGATTTTTGCCATTGAAAAACGTCCAGAAATGATTGAAGCTACTGACTGAATGAAAGGAGCTGGCATCTCACTCTCTTTGAATCTTCTTTATCATGCTAAGAGGAGCAGGAAAAAGCAAAAAATTTCAGAATTGCACCTTGCAATGCGGAGAAATTACTGTTTGTGCATTTACAATATTCATTGATTTTTGCCATTGAAAAACATCGTTATTCATATACCAGAAATGTTTGAAGCTACTGACTGAATGAAAGGAGCTGGCATCTCACTCTCTTTGAATCTTCTTTATCATGCTAAGAGGAGCAGGAAAAAGCAAAAAATTTCAGAATTGCACCTTGCAATGCGGAGAAATTACTGTTTGTGCATTTACAATATTCATTGATTTTTGCCATTGAAAAACATCCAGAAATGATTGAAGCTACTGACTGAATGAAAGGAGCTGGCATCTCACTCTCTTTGAATCTTCTTTATCATGCTAAGAGGAGCAGGAAAAAGCAAAAAATTTCAGAATTGCACCTTGCAATGCGGAGAAATTACTGTTTGTGCATTTACAATATTCATTGATTTTTGCCATTGAAAAACATCATGTTATTCATATACCAGAAATGACTGAAGCTACTGACTGAATGAAAGGAGCTGGCATCTCACTCTCTTTGAATCTTCTTTATCATGCTAAGAGGAGCAGGAAAAAGCAAAAAATTTCAGAATTGCACCTTGCAATGCGGTGAAATTACTGTTTGTGCATTTACAATATTCATTGATTTTTGCCATTGAAAAACGTCCAGAAATGATTGAAGCTACTGACTGAATGAAAGGAGCTGGCATCTCACTCTCTTTGAATCTTCTTTATCATGCTAAGAGGAGCAAGAAAAAGCATAAAATGTCAGAATTGCACCTTGCAATGCGGAGAAATTACTGTTTGTGCATTTACAATATTCATTGATTTTTGCCATTGAAAAACATCATGTTATTCATATACCAGAAATGTTTGAAGCTACTGACTGAATGAAAGGAGCTGGCATCTCACTCTCTTTGAATCTTCTTTATCATGCTAAGAGGAGCAGGAAAAAGCAAAAAATTTCAGAATTGCACATTGCAATGCGGAGAAATTACTGTTTGTGCATTTACAATATTCATTGATTTTTGCCATTGAAAAACGTCCAGAAATGTTTGAAGCTACTGACTGAATGAAAGGAGCTGGCATCTCACTCTCTTTGAATCTTCTTTATCATGCTAAGAGGAGCAGGAAAAAGCAAAAAATTTCAGAATTGCACCTTGCAATGCGGAGAAATTACTGTTTGTGCATTTACAATATTCATTGATTTTTGCCATTGAAAAACGTCCAGAAATGATTGAAGCTACTGACTGAATGAAAGGAGCTGGCATCTCACTCTCTTTGAATCTTCTTTATCATGCTAAGAGGAGCAGGAAAAAGCAAAAAATTTCAGAATTGCACCTTGCAATGCGGAGAAATTACTGTTTGTGCATTTACAATATTCATTGATTTTTCCCATTGAAAAACGTCCAGAAATGATTGAAGCTACTGACTGAATGAAAGGAGCTGGCATCTCACTCTCTTTGAATCTTCTTTATCATGCTAAGAGGAGCAGGAAAAAGCAAAAAATTTCAGAATTGCACCTTGCAATGCGGAGAAATTACTGTTTGTGCATTTACAATATTCATTGATTTTTGCCATTGAAAAACATCATGTTATTCATATACCAGAAATGTTTGAAGCTACTGACTGAATGAAAGGAGCTGGCATCTCACTCTCTTTGAATCTTCTTTATCATGCTAAGAGGAGCAGGAAAAAGCAAAAAATTTCAGAATTGCACCTTGCAATGCGGAGAAATTACTGTTTGTGCATTTACAATATTCATTGATTTTTGCCATTGAAAAACGTCCAGAAATGATTGAAGCTACTGACTGAATGAAAGGAGCTGGCATCTCACTCTCTTTGAATCTTCTTTATCATGCTCAGAGCAGCAGGAAAAAGCAAAAAAATTCAGAATTGCACCTTGCAATGCGGAGAAATTACTGTTTGTGCATTTACAATATTCATTGATTTTTGCCATTGAAAAACATCATGTTATTCATATACCAGAAATGTTTGAAGCTACTGACTGAACGAAAGGAGCTGGCATCTCACTCTCTTTGAATCTTCTTTATCATGCTAAGAGGAGCAGGAAAAAGCAAAAAATTTCAGAATTGCACCTTGCAATGCGGAGAAATTACTGTTTGTGCATTTACAATATTCATTGATTTTTGCCATTGAAAAACGTCCAGAAATGATTGAAGCTACTGACTGAATGAAAGGAGCTGGCATCTCACTCTCTTTGAATCTTCTTTATCATGCTAAGAGGAGCAGGAAAAAGCAAAAAATTTCAGAATTGCACCTTGCAATGCGGAGAAATTACTGTTTGTGCATTTACAATATTCATTGATTTTTGAGATTGAAAAACGTCCAGAAATGATTGAAGCTACTGACTGAATGAAAGGAGCTGGCATCTCACTCTCTTTGAATCTTCTTTATCATGCTAAGAGGAGCAGGAAAAAGCAAAAAATTTCAGAATTGCACCTTGCAATGCGGAGAAATTACTGTTTGTGCATTTACAATATTCATTGATTTTTGCCATTGAAAAACGTCCAGAAATGATTGAAGCTACTGACTGAATGAAAGGAGCTGGCATCTTACTCTCTTTGAATCTTCTTTATCATGCTAAGAGGAGCAGGAAAAAGCAAAAAATTTCAGAATTGCACCTTGCAATGCGGAGAAATTACTGTTTGTGCATTTAAAATATTCATTGATTTTTGCCATTGAAAAACATCATGTTATTCATATACCAGAAATGTTTGAAGCTACTGACTGAATGAAAGGAGCTGGCATCTCACTCTCTTTGAATCTTCTTTATCATGCTAAGAGGAGCAGGAAAAAGCAAAAAATTTCAGAATTGCACCTTGCAATGCGGAGAAATTACTGTTTGTGCATTTACAATATTCATTGATTTTTGCCAATGAAAAACGTCCAGAAATGATTGAAGCTACTGACTGAATAAAAGGAGCTGGCATCTCACTCTCTTTGAATCTTCTTTATCATGCTAAGAGGAGTAGGAAAAAGCAAAAAATTTCAGAATTGCACCTTGCAATGCGGAGAAATTACTGTTTGTGCATTTACAATATTCATTGATTTTTGCCATTGAAAAACGTCCAGAAATGATTGAAGCTACTGACTGAATGAAAGGAGCTGGCATCTTACTCTCTTTGAATCTTCTTTATCATGCTAAGAGGAGCAGGAAAAAGCAAAAAATTTCAGAATTGCACCTTGCAATGCGGAGAAATTACTGTTTGTGCATTTACAATAATCATTGATTTTTGCCATTGAAAAACATCATGTTATTCATATACCAGAAATGTTTGAAGCTACTGACTGAATGAAAGGAGCTGACATCTCACTCTCTTTGAATCTTCTTTATCATGCTAAGAGGAGCAGGAAAAAGCAAAAAATTTCAGAATTGCACCTTCCAATGCGGAGAAATTACTGTCTGTGCATTTACAATATTCATTGATTTTTGCCATTGAAAAACGTCCAGAAATGATTGAAGCTACTGACTGAATGAAAGGAGCTGGCATCTCACTCTCTTTGAATCTTCTGTATCATGCTAAGAGGAGCAGGAAAAAGCAAAAAATTTCAGAATTGCACCTTGCAATGCGGAGAAATTACTGTTTGTGCATTTACAATATTCATTGATTTTTGCCATTGAAAAACGTCCAGAAATGATTGAAGCTACTGACTGAATGAAAGGAGCTGGTATCTCACTCTCTTTGAGTCTCCTTTATCATGCTAAGAGGAGCAGGAAAAAGCAAAAAATTTCAGAATTGCACCTTGCAATGCGGAGAAATTACTGTTTGTGCATTTAAAATATTCATTGATTTTTGCCATTGAAAAACATCATGTTATTCATATACCAGAAATGTTTGAAGCTACTGACTGAATGAAAGGAGCTGGCATCTCACTCTCTTTGAATCTTCTTTATCATGCTAAGAGGAGCAGGAAAAAGCAAAAAATTTCAGAATTGCACCTTGCAATGCTGAGAAATTACTGTTTGTGCATTTACAATATTCATTGATTTTTGCCATTGAAAAACGTCCAGAAATGATTGAAGCTACTGACTGAATGAAAGGAGCTGGCATCTCACTCTCTTTGAATCTTCTTTATCATGCTAAGAGGAGCAGGAAAAAGCAAAAAATTTCAGAATTGCACCTTGCAATGCGGAGAAATTACTGTTTGTGCATTTACAATATTCATTGATTTTTGCCATTGAAAAACGTCCAGAAATGATTGAAGCTACTGACTGAATGAAAGGAGCTGGCATCTCAGTCTCTTTGAATCTTCTTTATCATGCTAAGAGGAGCAGGAAAAAGCAAAAAATTTCAGAATTGCACCTTGCAATGCGGAGAAATTACTGTTTGTGCATTTACAATATTCATTGATTTTTGCCATTGAAAAACGTCCAGAAATGATTGAAGCTACTGACTGAATGAAAGGAGCTGGCATCTCACTCTCTTTGAATCTTCTTTATCATGCTAAGAGGAGCAGGAAAAAGCAAAAAATTTCAGAATTGCACCTTGCAATGCGGAGAAATTACTGTTTGTGCATTTACAATATTCATTGATTTTTGCCATTGAAAAACGTCCAGAAATGATTGAAGCTACTGACTGAATGAAAGGAGCTGGCATCTCAGTCTCTTTGAATCTTCTTTATCATGCTAAGAGGAGCAGGAAAAAGCAAAAAATTTCAGAATTGCACCTTGCAATTCGGAGAAATTACTGTTTGTGCATTTACAATATTCATTGATTTTTGCCATTGAAAAACGTCCAGAAATTATTGAAGCTACTGACTGAATGAAAGGAGCTGGTATCTCACTCTCTTTGAATCTTCTTTATCATGCTAAGAGGAGCAGGAAAAAGCAAAAAATTTCAGAATTGCACCTTGCAATGCGGAGAAATTACTGTTTGTGCATTTACAATATTCATTGATTTTTGCCATTGAAAAACGTACAGAAATGATTGAAGCTACTGACTGAATGAAAGGAGCTGGCATCTCACTCTCTTTGAATCTTCTTTATCATGCTAAGAGGAGCAGGAAAAAGCAAAAAATTTCAGAATTGCACCTTGCAATGCGGAGAAATTACTGTTTGTGCATTTACAATATTCATTGATTTTTGAAATTGAAAAACATCATGTTATTCATATACCAGAAATGATTGAAGCTACTGACTGAATGAAAGGAGCTGGCATCTCACTCTCTTTGAATCTTCTTTATCATGCGAAGAGGAGCAGGAAAAAGCAAAAAATTTCAGAATTGCACCTTGCAATGCGGAGAAATTACTGTTTGTGCATTTACAATATCCATTGATTTTTGCCATTGAAAAACGTCCAGAAATGATTGAAGCTACTGACTGAATGAAAGGAGCTGGCATCTCACTCTCTTTGAATCTTCTTTATCATGCTAAGAGGAGCAGGAAAAAGCAAAAAATTTCAGAATTGCACCTTGCAATGCGGAGAAATTACTGTTTGTGCATTTACAATAATCATTGATTTTTGCCATTGAAAAACATCATGTTATTCATATACCAGAAATGTTTGAAGCTACTGACTGAATGAAAGGAGCTGACATCTCACTCTCTTTGAATCTTCTTTATCATGCTAAGAGGAGCAGGAAAAAGCAAAAAATTTCAGAATTGCACCTTCCAATGCGGAGAAATTACTGTCTGTGCATTTACAATATTCATTGATTTTTGCAATTGAAAAACGTCCAGAAATGATTGAAGCTACTGACTGAATGAAAGGAGCTGGCATCTCACTCTCTTTGAATCTTCTTTATCATGCTAAGAGGAGCAGGAAAAAGCAAAAAATTTCAGAATTGCACCTTGCAATGCGGAGAAATTACTGTTTGTGCATTTACAATATTCATTGATTTTTGCCATTGAAAAACGTCCAGAAATGATTGAAGCTACTGACTGAATGAAAGGAGCTGGTATCTCACTCTCTTTGAATCTTCTTTATCATGCTAAGAGGAGCAGGAAAAAGCAAAAAATTTCAGAATTGCACCTTGCAATGCGGAGAAATTACTGTTTGTGCATTTAAAATATTCATTGATTTTTGCCATTGAAAAACATCATGTTATTCATATACCAGAAATGTTTGAAGCTACTGACTGAATGAAAGGAGCTGGCATCTCACTCTCTTTGAATCTTCTTTATCATGCTAAGAGGAGCAGGAAAAAGCAAAAAATTTCAGAATTGCACCTTGCAATGCTGAGAAATTACTGTTTGTGCATTTACAATATTCATTGATTTTTGCCATTGAAAAACGTCCAGAAATGATTGAAGCTACTGACTGAATGAAAGGAGCTGGCATCTCACTCTCTTTGAATCTTCTTTATCATGCTAAGAGGAGCAGGAAAAAGCAAAAAATTTCAGAATTGCACCTTGCAATGCGGAGAAATTACTGTTTGTGCATTTACAATATTCATTGATTTTTGCCATTGAAAAACGTCCAGAAATGATTGAAGCTACTGACTGAATGAAAGGAGCTGGCATCTCAGTCTCTTTGAATCTTCTTTATCATGCTAAGAGGAGCAGGAAAAAGCAAAAAATTTCAGAATTGCACCTTGCAATGCGGAGAAATTACTGTTTGTGCATTTACAATATTCATTGATTTTTGCCATTGAAAAACGTCCAGAAATGATTGAAGCTACTGACTGAATGAAAGGAGCTGGCATCTCACTCTCTTTGAATCTTCTTTATCATGCTAAGAGGAGCAGGAAAAAGCAAAAAATTTCAGAATTGCACCTTGCAATGCGGAGAAATTACTGTTTGTGCATTTACAATATTCATTGATTTTTGCCATTGAAAAACGTCCAGAAATGATTGAAGCTACTGACTGAATGAAAGGAGCTGGCATCTCAGTCTCTTTGAATCTTCTTTATCATGCTAAGAGGAGCAGGAAAAAGCAAAAAATTTCAGAATTGCACCTTGCAATTCGGAGAAATTACTGTTTGTGCATTTACAATATTCATTGATTTTTGCCATTGAAAAACGTCCAGAAATTATTGAAGCTACTGACTGAATGAAAGGAGCTGGTATCTCACTCTCTTTGAATCTTCTTTATCATGCTAAGAGGAGCAGGAAAAAGCAAAAAATTTCAGAATTGCACCTTGCAATGCGGAGAAATTACTGTTTGTGCATTTACAATATTCATTGATTTTTGCCATTGAAAAACGTACAGAAATGATTGAAGCTACTGACTGAATGAAAGGAGCTGGCATCTCACTCTCTTTGAATCTTCTTTATCATGCTAAGAGGAGCAGGAAAAAGCAAAAAATTTCAGAATTGCACCTTGCAATGCGGAGAAATTACTGTTTGTGCATTTACAATATTCATTGATTTTTGAAATTGAAAAACATCATGTTATTCATATACCAGAAATGATTGAAGCTACTGACTGAATGAAAGGAGCTGGCATCTCACTCTCTTTGAATCTTCTTTATCATGCTAAGAGGAGCAGGAAAAAGCAAAAAATTTCAGAATTGCACCTTGCAATGCGGAGAAATTACTGTTTGTGCATTTACAATATCCATTGATTTTTGCCATTGAAAAACGTCCAGAAATGATTGAAGCTACTGACTGAATGAAAGGAGCTGGCATCTCACTCTCTTTGAATCTTCTTTATCATGCTAAGAGGAGCAGGAAAAAGCAAAAAATTTCAGAATTGCACCTTGCAATGCGGAGAAATTACTGTTTGTGCATTTACAATATTCATTGATTTTTGCCATTGAAAAACATCATGTTATTCATATACCAGAAATGTTTGAAGCTACTGACTGAATGAAAGGAGCTGGCATCTCACTCTCTTTGTATCTTCTTTGTCATGCTAAGAGGAGCAGGAAAAATTAAAAAATTTCAGAATTGCACCTTGCAATGCGGAGAAATTACTGTTTGTGCATTTACAATATTCATTGATTTTTGCCATTGAAAAACGACCAGAAATGATTGAAGCTACTGACTGAATGAAAGGAGCTGGCATCTCACTCTCTTTGAATCTTCTTTATCATGCTAAGAGGAGCAGGAAAAAGCAAAAAATTTCAGAATTGCACCTTGCAATGCGGAGAAATTACTGTTTGTGCATTTACAATATCCATTGATTTTTGCCATTGAAAAACGTCCAGAAATGATTGAAGCTACTGACTGAATGAAAGGAGCTGGCATCTCACTCTCTTTGAATCTTCTTTATCATGCTAAGAGGAGCAGGAAAAAGCAAAAAATTTCAGAATTGCACCTTGCAATGCGGAGAAATTACTGTTTGTGCATTTACAATATTCATTGATTTTTGCCATTGAAAAACATCATGTTATTCATATACCAGAAATGTTTGAAGCTACTGACTGAATGAAAGGAGCTGGCATCTCACTCTCTTTGAATCTTCTTTATCATGCTAAGAGGAGCAGGAAAAATTAAAAATTTTCAGAATTGCACCTTGCAATGCGGAGAAATTACTGTTTGTGCATTTACAATATTCATTGATTTTTGCCATTGAAAAACGACCAGAAATGATTGAAGCTACTGACTGAATGAAAGGAGCTGGCATCTCACTCTCTTTGAATCTTCTTTATCATGCTAAGAGGAGCAGGAAAAAGCAAAAAATTTCAGAATTGCACCTTGCAATGCGGAGAAATTACTGTTTGTGCATTTACAATATTCATTGATTTTTGCCATTGAAAAACGTCCAGAAATGATTGAAGCTACTGACTGAATGAAAGGAGCTGGCATCTCAATCTCTTTGAATCTTCTTTATCATGCTAAGAGGAGCAGGAAAAAGCAAAAAATTTCAGAATTGCACCTTGCAATGCGGAGAAATTACTGTTTGTGCATTTACAATATTCATTGATTTTTGCCATTGAAAAACATCATGTTATTCATATACCAGATATGTTTGAAGCTACTGACTGAATGAAAGGAGCTGGCATCTCACTCTCTTTGAATCTTCTTTATCATGCTAAGAGGAGCAGGAAAAAGCAAAAAATTTCAGAATTGCACCTTGCAATGCGGAGAAATTACTGTTTGTGCATTTACAATATTCATTGATTTTTGCCATTGAAAAACATCATGTTATTCATATACCAGAAATGATTGAAGCTACTGACTGAATGAAAGGAGCTGGTATCTCACTCTCTTTGAATCTTCTTTATCATGCTAAGAGGAGCAGGAAAAAGCAAAAAATTTCAGAATTGCACCTTGCAATGCGGAGAAATTACTGTTTGTGCATTTAAAATATTCATTGATTTTTGCCATTGAAAAACATCATGTTATTCATATACCAGAAATGTTTGAAGCTACTGACTGAATGAAAGGAGCTGGCATCTCACTCTCTTTGAATCTTCTTTATCATGCTAAGAGGAGCAGGAAAAAGCAAAAAATTTCAGAATTGCACCTTGCAATGCGGAGAAATTACTGTTTGTGCATTTACAATATTCATTGATTTTTGCCATTGAAAAACGTCCAGAAATGATTGAAGCTACTGACTGAATGAAAGGAACTGGCATCTCACTCTCTTTGAATCTTCTTTATCATGCTAAGTGGAGCAGGAAAAAGCAAAAAATTTCAGAATTGCACCTTGCAATGCGGAGAAATTACTGTTTGTGCATTTACAATATTCATTGATTTTTGCCATTGAAAAACGTCCAGAAATGATTGAAGCTACTGACTGAATGAAAGGAGCTGGCATCTCAGTCTCTTTGAATCTTCTTTATCATGCTAAGAGGAGCAGGAAAAAGCAAAAAATTTCAGAATTGCACCTTGCAATGCGGAGAAATTACTGTTTGTGCATTTACAATATTCATTGATTTTTGCCATTGAAAAACGTCCAGAAATGATTGAAGCTACTGACTGAATGAAAGGAGCTGGCATCTCACTCTCTTTGAATCTTCTTTATCATGCTAAGAGGAGCAGGAAAAAGCAAAAAATTTCAGAATTGCACCTTGCAATGCGGAGAAATTACTGTTTGTGCATTTACAATATTCATTGATTTTTGCCATTGAAAAACGTCCAGAAATGATTGAAGCTACTGACTGAATGAAAGGAGCTGGCATCTCAGTCTCTTTGAATCTTCTTTATCATGCTAAGAGGAGCAGGAAAAAGCAAAAAATTTCAGAATTGCACCTTGCAATGCGGAGAAATTACTGTTTGTGCATTTACAATATTCATTGATTTTTGCCATTGAAAAACGTCCAGAAATTATTGAAGCTACTGACTGAATGAAAGGAGCTGGTATCTCACTCTCTTTGAATCTTCTTTATCATGCTAAGAGGAGCAGGAAAAAGCAAAAAATTTCAGAATTGCACCTTGCAATGCGGAGAAATTACTGTTTGTGCATTTACAAAATTCATTGATTTTTGCCATTGAAAAACATCATGTTATTCATATACCAGAAATGTTTGAAGCTACTGACTGAATGAAAGGAGCTGGCATCTCACTCTCTTTGAATCTTCTTTATCATGCTAAGAGGAGCAGGAAAAAGCAAAAAATTTCAGAATTGCACCTTGCAATGCGGAGAAATTACTGTTTGTGCATTTACAATATTCATTGATTTTTGCCATTGAAAAACGTCCAGAAATGATTGAAGCTACTGACTGAATGAAAGGAGCTGGCATCTCACTCTCTTTGAATCTTCTTTATCATACTAAGAGGAGCAGGAAAAAGCAAAAAATTTCAGAATTGCACCTTGCAATGCGGAGAAATTACTGTTTGTGCATTTACAATATTCATTGATTTTTGCCATTGAAAAACGTACAGAAATGATTGAAGCTACTGACTGAATGAAAGGAGCTGGCATCTCACTCTCTTTGAATCTTCTTTATCATGCTAAGAGGAGCAGGAAAATCAAAAAATTTCAGAATTGCACCTTGCAATGCGGAGAAATTACTGTTTGTGCATTTACAATATTCATTGATTTTTGCCATTGAAAAACATCATGTTATTCATATACCAGAAATGATTGAAACTACTGACTGAATGAAAGGAGCTGGCATCTCACTCTCTTTGAATCTTCTTTATCATGCTAAGAGGAGCAGGAAAAAGCAAAAAATTTCAGAATTGCACCTTGCAATGCGGAGAAATTACTGTTTGTGCATTTACAATATCCATTGATTTTTGCCATTGAAAAACGTCCAGAAATGATTGAAGCTACTGACTGAATGAAAGGAGCTGGCATCTCACTCTCTTTGAATCTTCTTTATCATGCTAAGAGGAGCAGGAAAAAGCAAAAAATTTCAGAATTGCACCTTGCAATGCGGAGAAATTACTGTTTGTGCATTTACAATATTCATTGATTTTTGCCATTGAAAAACATCATGTTATTCATATACCAGAAATGTTTGAAGCTACTGACTGAATGAAAGGAGCTGGCATCTCACTCTCTTTGAATCTTCTTTGTCATGCTAAGAGGAGCAGGAAAAATTAAAAAATTTCAGAATTGCACCTTGCAATGCGGAGAAATTACTGTTTGTGCATTTACAATATTCATTGATTTTTGCCATTGAAAAACGTCCAGAAATTATTGAAGCTACTGACTGAATGAAAGGAGCTGGTATCTCACTCTCTTTGAATCTTCTTTATCATGCTAAGAGGAGCAGGAAAAAGCAAAAAAATTCAGAATTGCACCTTGCAATGCGGAGAAATTACTGTTTGTGCATTTACAAAATTCATTGATTTTTGCCATTGAAAAACATCATGTTATTCATATACCAGAAATGATTGAAACTACTGACTGAATGAAAGGAGCTGGCATCTCACTCTCTTTGAATCTTCTTTATCATGCTAAGAGGAGCAGGAAAAAGCAAAAAATTTCAGAATTGCACCTTGCAATGCGGAGAAATTACTGTTTGTGCATTTACAATATCCATTGATTTTTGCCATTGAAAAACGTCCAGAAATGATTGAAGCTACTGACTGAATGAAAGGAGCTGGCATCTCACTCTCTTTGAATCTTCTTTATCATGCTAAGAGGAGCAGGAAAAAGCAAAAAATTTCAGAATTGCACCTTGCAATGCGGAGAAATTACTGTTTGTGCATTTACAATATTCATTGATTTTTGCCATTGAAAAACATCATGTTATTCATATACCAGAAATGTTTGAATCTACTGACTGAATGAAAGGAGCTGGCATCTCACTCTCTTTGAATCTTCTTTGTCATGCTAAGAGGAGCAGGAAAAATTAAAAAATTTCAGAATTGCACCTTGCAATGCGGAGAAATTACTGTTTGTGCATTTACAATATTCATTGATTTTTGCCATTGAAAAACGTCCAGAAATTATTGAAGCTACTGACTGAATGAAAGGAGCTGGTATCTCACTCTCTTTGAATCTTCTTTATCATGCTAAGAGGAGCAGGAAAAAGCAAAAAAATTCAGAATTGCACCTTGCAATGCGGAGAAATTACTGTTTGTGCATTTACAAAATTCATTGATTTTTGCCATTGAAAAACATCATGTTATTCATATACCAGAAATGTTTGAAGCTACTGACTGAATGAAAGGAGCTGGCATCTCACTCTCTTTGAATCTTCTTTGTCATGCTAAGAGGAGCAGGAAAAATTAAAAAATTTCAGAATTGCACCTTGCAATGCGGAGAAATTACTGTTTGTGCATTTACAATATTCATTGATTTTTGCCATTGAAAAACGTCCAGAAATTATTGAAGCTACTGACTGAATGAAAGGAGCTGGTATCTCACTCTCTTTGAATCTTCTTTATCATGCTAAGAGGAGCAGGAAAAAGCAAAAAAATTCAGAATTGCACCTTGCAATGCGGAGAAATTACTGTTTGTGCATTTACAAAATTCATTGATTTTTGCCATTGAAAAACATCATGTTATTCATATACCAGAAATGTTTGAAGCTACTGACTGAATGAAAGGAGCTGGCATCTCACTCTCTTTGAATCTTCTTTATCATGCTAAGAGGAGCAGGAAAAAGCAAAAAATTTCAGAATTGCACCTTGCAATGCGGAGAAATTACTGTTTGTGCATTTATAATATTCATTGATTTTTGCCATTGAAAAACGTCCAGAAATGATTGAAGCTACTGACTGAATGAAAGGAGCTGGCATCTCACTCTCTTTGAATCTTCTTTATCATACTAAGAGGAGCAGGAAAAAGCAAAAAATTTCAGAATTGCACCTTGCAATGCGGAGAAATTACTGTTTGTGCATTTACAATATTCATTGATTTTTGCCATTGAAAAACGTACAGAAATGATTGAAGCTACTGACTGAATGAAAGGAGCTGGCATCTCACTCTCTTTGAATCTTCTTTATCATGCTAAGAGGAGCAGGAAAAAGCAAAAAATTTCAGAATTGCACCTTGCAATGCGGAGAAATTACTGTTTGTGCATTTACAATATTCATTGATTTTTGCCATTGAAAAACATCATGTTATTCATATACCAGAAATGATTGAAGCTACTAACTGAATGAAAGGAGCTAGCATCTCACTCTCTTTGAATCTTCTTTATCATGCTAAGAGGAGCAGGAAAAAGCAAAAAATTTCAGAATTGCACCTTGCAATGCGGAGAAATTACTGTTTGTGCATTTACAATATCCATTGATTTTTGCCATTGAAAAACGTCCAGAAATGATTGAAGCTACTGACTGAATGAAAGGAGCTGGCATCTCACTCTCTTTGAATCTTCTTTATCATGCTAAGAGGAGCAGGAAAAAGCAAAAAATTTCAGAATTGCACCTTGCAATGCGGAGAAATTACTGTTTGTGCATTTACAATATTCATTGATTTTTGCCATTGAAAAACATCATGTTATTCATATACCAGAAATGTTTGAAGCTACTGACTGAATGAAAGGAGCTGGCATCTCACTCTCTTTGAATCTTCTTCATCATGCTAAGAGGAGCAGGAAAAATTAAAAATTTTCAGAATTGCACCTTGCAATGCGGAGAAATTACTGTTTGTGCATTTACAATATTCATTGATTTTTGCCATTGAAAAACGACCAGAAATGATTGAAGCTACTGACTGAATGAAAGGAGCTGGCATCTCACTCTCTTTGAATCTTCTTTATCATGCTAAGAGGAGCAGGAAAAAGCAAAAAATTTCAGAATTGCACCTTGCAATGCGGAGAAATTACTGTTTGTGCATTTACAATATTCATTGATTTTTGCCATTGAAAAACGTCCAGAAATGATTGAAGCTACTGACTGAATGAAAGGAGCTGGCATCTCAATCTCTTTGAATCTTCTTTATCATGCTAAGAGGAGCAGGAAAAAGCAAAAAATTTCAGAATTGCACCTTGCAATGCGGAGAAATTACTGTTTGTGCATTTACAATATTCATTGATTTTTGCCATTGAAAAACATCATGTTATTCATATACCAGATATGTTTGAAGCTACTGACTGAATGAAAGGAGCTGGCATCTCACTCTCTTTGAATCTTCTTTATCATGCTAAGAGGAGCAGGAAAAAGCAAAAAATTTCAGAATTGCACCTTGCAATGCGGAGAAATTACTGTTTGTGCATTTACAATATTCATTGATTTTTGCCATTGAAAAACATCATGTTATTCATATACCAGAAATGATTGAAGCTACTGACTGAATGAAAGGACCTGGCATCTCACTCTCTTTGAATCTTCTTTATCATGCTAAGAGGAGCAGGAAAAAGCAAAAAATTTCAGAATTGCACCTTGCAATGCGGAGAAATTAGTTTGTGCATTTACAATATTCATTGATTTTTGCCATTGAAAAACGTCCAGAAATGATTGAAGCTACTGACTGAATGAAAGGAGCTGGCATCTTACTCTCTTTGAATCTTCTTTATCATGCTAAGAGGAGCAGGAAAAAGCAAAAAATTTCAGAATTGCACCTTGCAATGCGGAGAAATTACTGTTTGTGCATTTAAAATATTCATTGATTTTTGCCATTGAAAAACATCATGTTATTCATATACCAGAAATGTTTGAAGCTACTGACTGAATGAAAGGAGCTGGCATCTCACTCTCTTTGAATCTTCTTTATCATGCTACGAGGAGCAGGAAAAAGCAAAAAATTTCAGAATTGCACCTTGCAATGCGGAGAAATTACTGTTTGTGCATTTACAATATTCATTGATTTTTGCCATTGAAAAACGTCCAGAAATGATTGAAGCTACTGACTGAATAAAAGGAGCTGGCATCTCACTCTCTTTGAATCTTCTTTATCATGCTAAGAGGAGCAGGAAAAAGCAAAAAATTTCAGAATTGCACCTTGCAATGCGGAGAAATTACTGTTTGTGCATTTACAATATTCATTGATTTTTGCCATTGAAAAACGTCCAGAAATGATTGAAGCTACTGACTGAATGAAAGGAGCTGGCATCTTACTCTCTTTGAATCTTCTTTATCATGCTAAGAGGAGCAGGAAAAAGCAAAAAATTTCAGAATTGCACCTTGCAATGCGGAGAAATTACTGTTTGTGCATTTACAATATTCATTGATTTTTGCCATTGAAAAACATCATGTTATTCATATACCAGAAATGTTTGAAGCTACTGACTGAATGAAAGGAGCTGACATCTCACTCTCTTTTAATCTTCTTTATCATGCTAAGAGGAGCAGGAAAAAGCAAAAAATTTCAGAATTGCACCTTCCAATGCGGAGAAATTACTGTCTGTGCATTTACAATATTCATTGATTTTTGCCATTGAAAAACATCCAGAAATGATTGAAGCTACTGACTGAATGAAAGGAGCTGGCATCTCACTCTCTTTGAATCTTCTTTATCATGCTAAGAGGAGCAGGAAAAAGCAAAAAATTTCAGAATTGCACCTTGCAATGCGGAGAAATTACTGTTTGTGCATTTACAATATTCATTGATTTTTGCCATTGAAAAACGTCCAGAAATGATTGAAGCTACTGACTGAATGAAAGGAGCTGGTATCTCACTCTCTTTGAATCTTCTTTATCATGCTAAGAGGAGCAGGAAAAAGCAAAAAATTTCAGAATTGCACCTTGCAATGCGGAGAAATTACTGTTTGTGCATGTAAAATATTCATTGATTTTTGCCATTGAAAAACATCATGTTATTCATATACCAGAAATGTTTGAAGCTACTGACTGAATGAAAGGAGCTGGCATCTCACTCTCTTTGAATCTTCTTTATCATGCTAAGAGGAGCAGGAAAAAGCAAAAAATTTCAGAATTGCACCTTGCAATGCGGAGAAATTACTGTTTGTGCATTTACAATATTCATTGATTTTTGCCATTGAAAAACGTCCAGAAATGATTGAAGCTACTGACTGAATGAAAGGAGCTGGCATCTCACTCTCTTTGAATCTTCTTTATCATGCTAAGAGGAGCAGGAAAAAGCAAAAAATTTCAGAATTGCACCTTGCAATGCGGAGAAATTACTGTTTGTGCATTTACAATATTCATTGATTTTTGCCATTGAAAAACGTCCAGAAATGATTGAAGCTACTGACTGAATGAAAGGAGCTGGCATCTCAGTCTCTTTGAATCTTCTTTATCATGCTAAGAGGAGCAGGAAAAAGCAAAAAATTTCAGAATTGCACCTTGCAATGCGGAGAAATTACTGTTTGTGCATTTACAATATTCATTGATTTTTGCCATTGAAAAACATCCAGAAATGATTGAAGCTACTGACTGAATGAAAGGAGCTGGCATCTCACTCTCTTTGAATCTTCTTTATCATGCTAAGAGGAGCAGGAAAAAGCAAAAAATTTCAGAATTGCACCTTGCAATGCGGAGAAATTACTGTTTGTGCATTTACAATATTCATTGATTTTTGCCATTGAAAAACGTCCAGAAATGATTGAAGCTACTGACTGAATGAAAGGAGCTGGCATCTCAGTCTCTTTGAATCTTCTTTATCATGCTAAGAGGAGCAGGAAAAAGCAAAACATTTCAGAATTGCACCTTGCAATGCGGAGAAATTACTGTTTGTGCATTTACAATATTCATTGATTTTTGCCATTGAAAAACGTCCAGAAATTATTGAAGCTACTGACTGAATGAAAGGAGCTGGTATCTCACTCTCTTTGAATCTTCTTTATCATGCTAAGAGGAGCAGGAAAAAGCAAAAAATTTCAGAATTGCACCTTGCAATGCGGAGAAATTACTGTTTGTGCATTTACAAAATTCATTGATTTTTGCCATTGAAAAACATCATGTTATTCATATACCAGAAATGTTTGAAGCTACTGACTGAATGAAAGGAGCTGGCATCTCACTCTCTTTGAATCTTCTTTATCATGCTAAGAGGAGCAGGAAAAAGCAAAAAATTTCAGAATTGCACCTTGCAATGCGGAGAAATTACTGTTTGTGCATTTACAATATTCATTGATTTTTGCCATTGAAAAACGTCCAGAAATGATTGAAGCTACTGACTGAATGAAAGGAGCTGGCATCTCACTCTCTTTGAATCTTCTTTATCATACTAAGAGGAGCAGGAAAAAGCAAAAAATTTCAGAATTGCACCTTGCAATGCGGAGAAATTACTGTTTGTGCATTTACAATATTCATTGATTTTTGCCATTGAAAAACGTACAGAAATGATTGAAGCTACTGACTGAATGAAAGGAGCTGGCATCTCACTCTCTTTGAATCTTCTTTATCATGCTAAGAGGAGCAGGAAAAAGCAAAAAATTTCAGAATTGCACCTTGCAATGCGGAGAAATTACTGTTTGTGCATTTACAATATTCATTGATTTTTGCCATTGAAAAACGTCCAGAAATGATTGAAGCTACTGACTGAATGAAAGGAGCTGGCATCTCACTCTCTTTGAATCTTCTTTATCATGCTAAGAGGAGCAGGAAAAAGCAAAAAATTTCAGAATTGCACCTTGCAATGCGGAGAAATTACTGTTTGTGCATTTACAATATTCATTGATTTTTGCCATTGAAAAACGTCCAGAAATGATTGAAGCTACTGACAGAATGAAAGGAGCTGGCATCTCAGTCTCTTTGAATCTTCTTTATCATGCTAAGAGGAGCAGGAAAAAGCAAAAAATTTCAGAATTGCACCTTGCAATGCGAGAAATTACTGTTTGTGCATTTACAATATTCATTGATTTTTGCCATTGAAAAACGTCCAGAAATGATTGAAGCTACTGACTGAATGAAAGGAGCTGGCATCTCACTCTCTTTGAATCTTCTTTATCATGCTAAGAGGAGCAGGAAAAAGCAAAAAATTTCAGAATTGCACCTTGCAATGCGGAGAAATTACTGTTTGTGCATTTACAATATTCATTGATTTTTGCCATTGAAAAACGTCCAGAAATGATTGAAGCTACTGACTGAATGAAAGGAGCTGGCATCTCAGTCTCTTTGAATCTTCTTTATCATGCTAAGAGGAGCAGGAAAAAGCAAAACATTTCAGAATTGCACCTTGCAATGCGGAGAAATTACTGTTTGTGCATTTACAATATTCATTGATTTTTGCCATTGAAAAACGTCCAGAAATTATTGAAGCTACTGACTGAATGAAAGGAGCTGGTATCTCACTCTCTTTGAATCTTCTTTATCATGCTAAGAGGAGCAGGAAAAAGCAAAAAATTTCAGAATTGCACCTTGCAATGCGGAGAAATTACTGTTTGTGCATTTACAAAATTCATTGATTTTTGCCATTGAAAAACATCATGTTATTCATATACCAGAAATGTTTGAAGCTACTGACTGAATGAAAGGAGCTGGCATCTCACTCTCTTTGAATCTTCTTTATCATGCTAAGAGGAGCAGGAAAAAGCAAAAAATTTCAGAATTGCACCTTGCAATGCGGAGAAATTACTGTTTGTGCATTTACAATATTCATTGATTTTTGCCATTGAAAAACGTCCAGAAATGATTGAAGCTACTGACTGAATGAAAGGAGCTGGCATCTCACTCTCTTTGAATCTTCTTTATCATACTAAGAGGAGCAGGAAAAAGCAAAAAATTTCAGAATTGCACCTTGCAATGCGGAGAAATTACTGTTTGTGCATTTACAATATTCATTGATTTTTGCCATTGAAAAACGTACAGAAATGATTGAAGCTACTGACTGAATGAAAGGAGCTGGCATCTCACTCTCTTTGAATCTTCTTTATCATGCTAAGAGGAGCAGGAAAAAGCAAAAAATTTCAGAATTGCACCTTGCAATGCGGAGAAATTACTGTTTGTGCATTTACAATATTCATTGATTTTTGCCATTGAAAAACATCATGTTATTCATATACCAGAAATGATTGAAGCTACTGACTGAATGAAAGGAGCTGGCATCTCACTCTCTTTGAATCTTCTTTATCATGCTAAGAGGAGCAGGAAAAAGCAAAAAATTTCAGAATTGCCCTTGCAATGCGGAGAAATTACTGTTTGTGCATTTACAATATCCATTGAGTTTTGCCATTGAAAAACGTCCAGAAATGATTGAAGCTACTGACTGAATGAAAGGAGCTGGCATCTCACTCTCTTTGAATCTTCTTTATCATGCTAAGAGGAGCAGGAAAAAGCAAAAAATTTCAGAATTGCACCTTGCAATGCGGAGAAATTACTGTTTGTGCATTTACAATATTCATTGATTTTTGCCATTGAAAAACATCATGTTATTCATATACCAGAAATGTTTGAAGCTACTGACTGAATGAAAGGAGCTGGCATCTCACTCTCTTTGAATCTTCTTTGTCATGCTAAGAGGAGCAGGAAAAATTAAAAAATTTCAGAATTGCACCTTGCAATGCGGAGAAATTACTGTTTGTGCATTTACAATATTCATTGATTTTTGCCATTGAAAAACGACCAGAAATGATTGAAGCTACTGACTGAATGAAAGGAGCTGGCATCTCACTCTCTTTGAATCTTCTTTATCATGCTAAGAGGAGCAGGAAAAAGCAAAAAATTTCAGAATTGCACCTTGCAATGCGGAGAAATTACTGTTTGTGCATTTACAATATTCATTGATTTTTGCCATTGAAAAACGTCCAGAAATTATTGAAGCTACTGACTGAATGAAAGGAGCTGGTATCTCACTCTCTTTGAATCTTCTTTATCATGCTAAGAGGAGCAGGAAAAAGCAAAAAATTTCAGAATTGCACCTTGCAATGCGGAGAAATTACTGTTTGTGCATTTACAAAATTCATTGATTTTTGCCATTGAAAAACATCATGTTATTCATATACCAGAAATGTTTGAAGCTACTGACTGAATGAAAGGAGCTGGCATCTCACTCTCTTTGAATCTTCTTTATCATGCTAAGAGGAGCAGGAAAAAGCAAAAAATTTCAGAATTGCACCTTGCAATGCGGAGAAATTACTGTTTGTGCATTTACAATATTCATTGATTTTTGCCATTGAAAAACGTCCAGAAATGATTGAAGCTACTGACTGAATGAAAGGAGCTGGCATCTCACTCTCTTTGAATCTTCTTTATCATACTAAGAGGAGCAGGAAAAAGCAAAAAATTTCAGAATTGCACCTTGGAATGCGGAGAAATTACTGTTTGTGCATTTACAATATTCATTGATTTTTGCCATTGAAAAACGTACAGAAATGATTGAAGCTACTGACTGAATGAAAGGAGCTGGCATCTCACTCTCTTTGAATCTTCTTTATCATGCTAAGAGGAGCAGGAAAAAGCAAAAAATTTCAGAATTGCACCTTGCAATGCGGAGAAATTACTGTTTGTGCATTTACAATATTCATTGATTTTTGCCATTGAAAAACATCATGTTATTCATATACCAGAAATGATTGAAGCTACTGACTGAATGCAAGGAGCTGGCATCTCACTCTCTTTGAATCTTCTTTATCATGCTAAGAGGAGCAGGAAAAAGCAAAAAATTTCAGAATTGCACCTTGCAATGCGGAGAAATTACTGTTTGTGCATTTACAATATCCATTGATTTTTGCCATTGAAAAACGTCCAGAAATGATTGAAGCTACTGACTGAATGAAAGGAGCTGGCATCTCACTCTCTTTGAATCTTCTTTATCATGCTAAGAGGAGCAGGAAAAAGCAAAAAATTTCAGAATTGCACCTTGCAATGCGGAGAAATTACTGTTTGTGCATTTACAATATTCATTGATTTTTGCCATTGAAAAACATCATGTTATTCATATACCAGAAATGTTTGAAGCTACTGACTGAATGAAAGGAGCTGGCATCTCACTCTCTTTGAATCTTCTTTATCATGCTAAGAGGAGCAGGAAAAATTAAAAATTTTCAGAATTGCACCTTGCAATGCGGAGAAATTACTGTTTGTGCATTTACAATATTCATTGATTTTTGCCATTGAAAAACGACCAGAAATGATTGAAGCTACTGACTGAATGAAAGGAGCTGGCATCTCACTCTCTTTGAATCTTCTTTATCATGCTAAGAGGAGCAGGAAAAAGCAAAAAATTTCAGAATTGCACCTTGCAATGCGGAGAAATTACTGTTTGTGCATTTACAATATTCATTGATTTTTGCCATTGAAAAACGTCCAGAAATGATTGAAGCTACTGACTGAATGAAAGGAGCTGGCATCTCAATCTCTTTGAATCTTCTTTATCATGCTAAGAGGAGCAGGAAAAAGCAAAAAATTTCAGAATTGCACCTTGCAATGCGGAGAAATTACTGTTTGTGCATTTACAATATTCATTGATTTTTGCCATTGAAAAACATCATGTTATTCATATACCAGATATGTTTGAAGCTACTGACTGAATGAAAGGAGCTGGCATCTCACTCTCTTTGAATCTTCTTTATCATGCTAAGAGGAGCAGGAAAAAGCAAAAAATTTCAGAATTGCACCTTGCAATGCGGAGAAATTACTGTTTGTGCATTTACAATATTCATTGATTTTTGCCCTTGAAAAACATCATGTTATTCATATACCAGAAATGATTGAAGCTACTGACTGAATGAAAGGACCTGGCATCTCACTCTCTTTGAATCTTCTTTATCATGCTAAGAGGAGCAGGAAAAAGCAAAAAATTTCAGAATTGCACCTTGCAATGCGGGGAAATTACTGTTTGTGCAATTACAATATTCATTGATTTTTGCCATTGAAAAACGTCCAGAAATGATTGAAGCTACTGACTGAATGAAAGGAGCTGGCATCTCACTCTCTTTGAATCTTCTTTATCATGCTAAGAGGAGCAGGAAAAAGCAAAAAATTTCAGAATTGCACCTTGCAATGCGGAGAAATTACTGTTTGTGCATTTACAATATTCATTGATTTTTGCCATTGAAAAACATCATGTTATTCATATACCAGAAATGTTTGAAGCTACTGACTGAATGAAAGGAGCTGGCATCTCACTCTCTTTGAATCTTCTTTATCATGCTAAGAGGAGCACTAAAAAGCAAAAAATTTCAGAATTGCACCTTGCAATGCGGAGAAATTACTGTTTGTGCATTTACAATATTCATTGATTTTTGCCATTGAAAAATATCATGTTATTCATATACCAGAAATGATTGAAGCTACTGACTGAATGAAAGGAGCTGGCATCTCACTCTCTTTGAATCTTCTTTATCATGCTAAGAGGAGCAGGAAAAAGCAAAAAATTTCAGAATTGCACCTTGCAATGCGGAGAAATTACTGTTTGTGCATTTACAATATTCATTGATTTTTGCCATTGAAAAACATCATGTTATTGATATACCAGAAATGATTGAAGCTACTGACTGAATGAAAGGAGCTGGCATCTCACTCTCTTTGAATCTTCTTTATCATGCTAAGAGGAGCAGGAAAAAGCAAAAAATTTCAGAATTGCACCTTGCAATGCGGAGAAATTACTGTTTGTGCATTTACAATATTCATTGATTTTTGCCATTGAAAAACGTCCAGAAATGATTGAAGCTACTGACTGAATGAAAGGAGCTGGCATCTCACTCTCTTTGAATCTTCTTTATCATGCTAAGAGGAGCAGGAAAAAGCAAAAAATTTCAGAATTGCACCTTGCAATGCGGAGAAATTACTGTTTGTGCATTTACAATATTCATTGATTTTTGCCATTGAAAAACATCCAGAAATGATTGAATCTACTGACTGAATGAAAGGAGCTGGCATCTCACTCTCTTTGAATCTTCTTTATCATGCTAAGAGGAGCAGGAAAAAGCAAAAAATTTCAGAATTGCACCTTGCAATGCGGAGAAATTACTGTTTGTGCATTTACAATATTCATTGATTTTTGCCATTGAAAAACGTCCAGAAATGATTGAAGCTACTGACTGAATGAAAGGAGCTGGCATCTCACTCTCTTTGAATCTTCTTTATCATGCTAAGAGGAGCAGGAAAAAGCAAAAAATTTCAGAATTGCACCTTGCAATGCGGAGAAATTTCTGTTTGTGCATTTACAATATTCATTGATTTTTGCCATTGAAAAACGTCCAGAAATGATTGAAGCTACTGACTGAATGAAAGGAGCTGGCATCTCACTCTCTTTGAATCTTCTTTATCATGCTAAGAGGAGCAGTAAAAAGCAAAAAATTTCAGAATTGCACATTGCAATGCGGAGAAATTACTGTTTGTGCATTTACAATATTCATTGATTTTTGCCATTGAAAAACATCATGTTATTCATATACCAGAAATGTTTGAAGCTACTGACTGAATGAAAGGAGCTGGCATCTCACTCTCTTTGAATCTTCTTTATCATGCTAAGAGGAGCAGGAAAAAGCAAAAAATTTCTGAATTGCACCTTGCAATGCGGAGAAATTACTGTTTGTGCATTTACAATATTCATTGATTTTTGCCATTGAAAAACGTCCAGAAATGTTTGAAGCTACTGACTGAATGAAAGGAGCTGGCATCTCACTCTCTTTGAATCTTCTTTATCATGCTAAGAGGAGCAGGAAAAAGCAAAAAATTTCAGAATTGCACCTTGCAATGCGGAGAAATTACTGTTTGTGCATTTACAATATTCATTGATTTTTGCCATTGAAAAACGTCCAGAAATGATTGAAGCTACTGACTGAATGAAAGGAGCTGGCATCTCACTCTCTTTGAATCTTCTTTATCATGCTAAGAGGAGCAGGAAAAAGCAAAAAATTTCAGAATTGCACCTTGCAATGCGGAGAAATTACTGTTTGTGCATTTACAATATTCATTGATTTTTGCCTTTGAAAAACGTCCAGAAATGATTGAAGCTACTGACTGAATGAAAGGAGCTGGCATCTCACTCTCTTTGAATCTTCTTTATCATGCTAAGAGGAGCAGGAAAAAGCAAAAAATTTCAGAATTGCACCTTGCAATGCGGAGAAATTACTGTTTGTGCATTTACAATATTCATTGATTTTTGCCATTGAAAAACATCATGTTATTCATATACCAGAAATGTTTGAAGCTACTGACTGAATGAAAGGAGCTGGCATCTCACTCTCTTTGAATCTTCTTTATCATGCTAAGAGGAGCACTAAAAAGCAAAAAATTTCAGAATTGCACCTTGCAATGCGGAGAAATTACTGTTTGTGCATTTACAATATTCATTGATTTTTGCCATTGAAAAACATCATGTTATTCATATACCAGAAATGATTGAAGCTACTGACTGAATGAAAGGAGCTGGCATCTCACTCTCTTTGAATCTTCTTTATCATGCTAAGAGGAGCAGGAAAAAGCAAAAAATTTCAGAATTGCACCTTGCAATGCGGAGAAATTACTGTTTGTGCATTTACAATATTCATTGATTTTTGCCATTGAAAAACATCATGTTATTGATATACCAGAAATGATTGAAGCTACTGACTGAATGAAAGGAGCTGGCATCTCACTCTCTTTGAATCTTCTTTATCATGCTAAGAGGAGCAGGAAAAAGCAAAAAATTTCAGAATTGCACCTTGCAATGCGGAGAAATTACTGTTTGTGCATTTACAATATTCATTGATTTTTGCCATTGAAAAACGTCCAGAAATGATTGAAGCTACTGACTGAATGAAAGGAGCTGGCATCTCACTCTCTTTGAATCTTCTTTATCATGCTAAGAGGAGCAGGAAAAAGCAAAAAATTTCAGAATTGCACCTTGCAATGCGGAGAAATTACTGTTTGTGCATTTACAATATTCATTGATTTTTGCCATTGAAAAACATCCAGAAATGATTGAATCTACTGACTGAATGAAAGGAGCTGGCATCTCACTCTCTTTGAATCTTCTTTATCATGCTAAGAGGAGCAGGAAAAAGCAAAAAATTTCAGAATTGCACCTTGCAATGCGGAGAAATTACTGTTTGTGCATTTACAATATTCATTGATTTTTGCCATTGAAAAACGTCCAGAAATGATTGAAGCTACTGACTGAATGAAAGGAGCTGGCATCTCACTCTCTTTGAATCTTCTTTATCATGCTAAGAGGAGCAGGAAAAAGCAAAAAATTTCAGAATTGCACCTTGCAATGCGGAGAAATTTCTGTTTGTGCATTTACAATATTCATTGATTTTTGCCATTGAAAAACGTCCAGAAATGATTGAAGCTACTGACTGAATGAAAGGAGCTGGCATCTCACTCTCTTTGAATCTTCTTTATCATGCTAAGAGGAGCAGTAAAAAGCAAAAAATTTCAGAATTGCACATTGCAATGCGGAGAAATTACTGTTTGTGCATTTACAATATTCATTGATTTTTGCCATTGAAAAACATCATGTTATTCATATACCAGAAATGTTTGAAGCTACTGACTGAATGAAAGGAGCTGGCATCTCACTCTCTTTGAATCTTCTTTATCATGCTAAGAGGAGCAGGAAAAAGCAAAAAATTTCTGAATTGCACCTTGCAATGCGGAGAAATTACTGTTTGTGCATTTACAATATTCATTGATTTTTGCCATTGAAAAACGTCCAGAAATGTTTGAAGCTACTGACTGAATGAAAGGAGCTGGCATCTCACTCTCTTTGAATCTTCTTTATCATGCTAAGAGGAGCAGGAAAAAGCAAAAAATTTCAGAATTGCACCTTGCAATGCGGAGAAATTACTGTTTGTGCATTTACAATATTCATTGATTTTTGCCATTGAAAAACGTCCAGAAATGATTGAAGCTACTGACTGAATGAAAGGAGCTGGCATCTCACTCTCTTTGAATCTTCTTTATCATGCTAAGAGGAGCAGGAAAAAGCAAAAAATTTCAGAATTGCACCTTGCAATGCGGAGAAATTACTGTTTGTGCATTTACAATATTCATTGATTTTTGCCTTTGAAAAACGTCCAGAAATGATTGAAGCTACTGACTGAATGAAAGGAGCTGGCATCTCACTCTCTTTGAATCTTCTTTATCATGCTAAGAGGAGCAGGAAAAAGCAAAAAATTTCAGAATTGCACCTTGCAATGCAGAGAAATTACTGTTTGTGCATTTACAATATTCATTGATTTTTGCCATTGAAAAACATCATGTTATTCATATACCAGAAATGTTTGAAGCTACTGACTGAATGAAAGGAGCTGGCATCTCACTCTCTTTGAATCTTCTTTATCATGCTAAGAGGAGCAGGAAAAAGCAAAAAATTTCAGAATTGCACCTTGCAATGCGGAGAAATTACTCTTTGTGCATTTACAATATTCATTGATTTTTGCCATTGAAAAACGTCCAGAAATGATTGAAGCTACTGACTGAATAAAAGGAGCTGGCATCTCACTCTCTTTGAATCTACTTTATCATGCTAAGAGGAGCAGGAAAAAGCAAAAAATTTCAGAATTGCACCTTGCAATACTGAGAAATTACTGTTTGTGCATTTACAATATTCATTGATTTTTGCCATTGAAAAACATTGTTATTCATATACAAGAAATGTTTGAAGCTACTGACTGAATGAAAGGAGCTGGCATCTCACTCTCTTTGAATCTTCTTTATCATGCTAAGAGGAGCAGGAAAAAGCAAAAAATTTCAGAATTGCACCTTGCAATGCGGAGAAATTACTGTCTGTGCATTTACAATATTCATTGATTTTTGCCATTGAAAAACGTCTAGAAATGATTGAAGCTACTGACTGAATGAAAGGAGCTGGCATCTCACTCTCTTTGAATCTTCTTTATCATGCTAAGAGGAGCAGGAAAAAGCAAAACATTTCAGAATTGCACCTTGCAATGCGGAGAAATTACTGTCTGTGCATTTACAATATTCATTGATTTTTGCCATTGAAAAACGTCCAGAAATGATTGAAGCTACTGACTGAATGAAAGGAGCTGGTATCTCACTCTCTTTGAATCTTCTTTATCATGCTAAGAGGAGCAGGAAAAAGCAAAAAATTTCAAAATTGCACCTTGCAATGCGGAGAAATTACTGTTTGTGCATTTAAAATATTCATTGATTTTTGCCATTGAAAAACATCATGTTATTCATATACCAGAAATGTTTGAAGCTACTGACTGAATGAAAGGAGCTGGCATCTCACTCTCTTTGAATCTTCTTTATCATGCTAAGAGGAGCAGGAAAAAGCAAAAAATTTCAGAATTGCACCTTGCAATGCGGAGAAATTACTGTTTGTGCATTTACAATATTCATTGATTTTTGCCATTGAAAAACGTCCAGAAATGATTGAAGCTACTGACTGAATGAAAGGAGCTGGCATCTCACTCTCTTTGAATCTTCTTTATCATGCTAAGAGGAGCAGGAAAAAGCAAAAAATTTCAGAATTGCACCTTGCAATGCGGAGAAATTACTGTTTGTGCATTTACAATATTCATTGATTTTTGCCATTGAAAAACGTCCAGAAATGATTGAAGCTACTGACTGAATGAAAGGAGCTGGCATCTCAGTCTCTTTGAATCTTCTTTATCATGCTAAGAGGAGCAGGAAAAAGCAAAAAATTTCAGAATTGCACCTTGCAATGCGGAGAAATTACTGTTTGTGCATTTACAATATTCATTGATTTTTGCCATTGAAAAACGTCCAGAAATGATTGAAGCTACTAACTGAATGAAAGGAGCTGGCATCTCACTCTCTTTGAATCTTCTTTATCATGCTAAGAGGAGCAGGAAAAAGCAAAAAATTTCAGAATTGCACCTTGCAATGCGGAGAAATTACTGTTTGTGCATTTACAATATTCATTGATTTTTGCCATTGAAAAACGTCCAGAAATTATTGAAGCTACTGACTGAATGAAAGGAGCTGGTATCTCACTCTCTTTGAATCTTCTTTATCATGCTAAGAGGAGCAGGAAAAAGCAAAAAATTTCAGAATTGCACCTTGCAATGCGGAGAAATTACTGTTTGTGCATTTACAAAATTCATTGATTTTTGCCATTGAAAAACATCATGTTATTCATATACCAGAAATGTTTGAAGCTACTGACTGAATGAAAGGAGCTGGCATCTCACTCTCTTTGAATCTTCTTTATCATGCTAAGAGGAGCAGGAAAAAGCAAAAAATTTCAGAATTGCACCTTGCAATGCGGAGAAATTACTGTTTGTGCATTTACAATATTCATTGATTTTTGCCATTGAAAAACGTCCAGAAATGATTGAAGCTACTGACTGAATGAAAGGAGCTGGCATCTCACTCTCTTTGAATCTTCTTTATCATACTAAGAGGAGCAGGAAAAAGCAAAAAATTTCAGAATTGCACCTTGCAATGCGGAGAAATTACTGTTTGTGCATTTACAATATTCATTGATTTTTGCCATTGAAAAACGTACAGAAATGATTGAAGCTACTGACTGAATGAAAGGAGCTGGCATCTCACTCTCTTTGAATCTTCTTTATCATGCTAAGAGGAGCAGGAAAAAGCAAAAAATTTCAGAATTGCACCTTGCAATGCGGAGAAATTACTGTTTGTGCATTTACAATATTCATTGATTTTTGCCATTGAAAAACATCATGTTATTCATATACCAGAAATGATTGAAGCTACTGACTGAATGAAAGGAGCTGGCATCTCACTCTCTTTGAATCTTCTTTATCATGCTAAGAGGAGCAGGAAAAAGCAAAAAATTTCAGAATTGCACCTTGCAATGCGGAGAAATTACTGTTTGTGCATTTACAATATTCATTGATTTTTGCCATTGAAAAACGTCCAGAAATGATTGAAGCTACTGACTGAATGAAAGGAGCTGGTATCTCACTCTCTTTGAATCTTCTTTATCATGCTAAGAGGAGCAGGAAAAAGCAAAAAATTTCAAAATTGCACCTTGCAATGCGGAGAAATTACTGTTTGTGCATTTAAAATATTCATTGATTTTTGCCATTGAAAAACATCATGTTATTCATATACCAGAAATGTTTGAAGCTACTGACTGAATGAAAGGAGCTGGCATCTCACTCTCTTTGAATCTTCTTTATCATGCTAAGAGGAGCAGGAAAAAGCAAAAAATTTCAGAATTGCACCTTGCAATGCGGAGAAATTACTGTTTGTGCATTTACAATATTCATTGATTTTTGCCATTGAAAAACGTCCAGAAATGATTGAAGCTACTGACTGAATGAAAGGAGCTGGCATCTCACTCTCTTTGAATCTTCTTTATCATGCTAAGAGGAGCAGGAAAAAGCAAAAAATTTCAGAATTGCACCTTGCAATGCGGAGAAATTACTGTTTGTGCATTTACAATATTCATTGATTTTTGCCATTGAAAAACGTCCAGAAATGATTGAAGCTACTGACTGAATGAAAGGAGCTGGCATCTCAGTCTCTTTGAATCTTCTTTATCATGCTAAGAGGAGCAGGAAAAAGCAAAAAATTTCAGAATTGCACCTTGAAATGCGGAGAAATTACTGTTTGTGCATTTACAATATTCATTGATTTTTGCCATTGAAAAACGTCCAGAAATGATTGAAGCTACTAACTGAATGAAAGGAGCTGGCATCTCACTCTCTTTGAATCTTCTTTATCATGCTAAGAGGAGCAGGAAAAAGCAAAAAATTTCAGAATTGCACCTTGCAATGCGGAGAAATTACTGTTTGTGCATTTACAATATTCATTGATTTTTGCCATTGAAAAACATCATGTTATTCATATACCAGAAATGTTTGAAGCTACTGACTGAATGAAAGGAGCTGACATCTCAATCTCTTTGAATCTTCTTTATCATGCTAAGAGGAGCAGGAAAAAGCAAAAAATTTCAGAATTGCACCTTGCAATGCGGAGAAATTACTGTCTGTGCATTTACAATATTCATTGATTTTTGCCATTGAAAAACATCCAGAAATGATTGAAGCTACTGACTGAATGAAAGGAGCTGGCATCTCACTCTCTTTGAATCTTCTTTATCATGCTAAGAGGAGCAGGAAAAAGCAAAAAATTTCAGAATTGCACCTTGCAATGCGGAGAAATTACTGTTTGTGCATTTACAATATTCATTGATTTTTGCCATTGAAAAACGTCCAGAAATTATTGAAGCTACTGACTGAATGAAAGGAGCTGGTATCTCACTCTCTTTGAATCTTCTTTATCATGCTAAGAGGAGCAGGAAAAAGCAAAAAATTTCAGAATTGCACCTTGCAATGCGGAGAAATTACTGTTTGTGCATTTACAAAATTCATTGATTTTTGCCATTGAAAAACATCATGTTATTCATATACCAGAAATGTTTGAAGCTACTGACTGAATGAAAGGAGCTGGCATCTCACTCTCTTTGAATCTTCTTTATCATGCTAAGAGGAGCAGGAAAAAGCAAAAAATTTCAGAATTGCACCTTGCAATGCGGAGAAATTACTGTTTGTGCATTTACAATATTCATTGATTTTTGCCATTGAAAAACGTCCAGAAATGATTGAAGCTACTGACTGAATGAAAGGAGCTGGCATCTCACTCTCTTTGAATCTTCTTTATCATACTAAGAGGAGCAGGAAAAAGCAAAAAATTTCAGAATTGCACCTTGCAATGCGGAGAAATTACTGTTTGTGCATTTACAATATTCATTGATTTTTGCCATTGAAAAACGTCCAGAAATGATTGAAGCTACTGACTGAATGAAAGGAGCTGGCATCTCACTCTCTTTGAATCTTCTTTATCATGCTAAGAGGAGCAGGAAAAAGCAAAAAATTTCAGAATTGCACCTTGCAATGCGGAGAAATTACTGTTTGTGCATTTACAATATTCATTGATTTTTGCCATTGAAAAACATCATGTTATTCATATACCAGAAATGATTGAAGCTACTGACTGAATGAAAGGAGCTGGCATCTCACTCTCTTTGAATCTTCTTTATCATGCTAAGAGGAGCAGGAAAAAGCAAAAAATTTCAGAATTGCACCTTGCAATGCGGAGAAATTACTGTTTGTGCATTTACAATATCCATTGATTTTTGCCATTGAAAAACGTCCAGAAATGATTGAAGCTACTGACTGAATGAAAGGAGCTGGCATCTCACTCTCTTTGAATCTTCTTTATCATGCTAAGAGGAGCAGGAAAAAGCAAAAAATTTCAGAACTGCACCTTGCAATGCGGAGAAATTACTGTTTGTGCATTTACAATATTCATTGATTTTTGCCATTGAAAAACATCATGTTATTCATATACCAGAAATGTTTGAAGCTACTGACTGAATGAAAGGAGCTGGCATCTCACTCTCTTTGAATCTTCTTTATCATGCTAAGAGGAGCAGGAAAAACTAAAAAATTTCAGAATTGCACCTTGCAATGCGGAGAAATTACTGTTTGTGCATTTACAATATTCATTGATTTTTGCCATTGAAAAACGACCAGAAATGATTGAAGCTACTGACTGAATGAAAGGAGCTGGCATCTCACTCTCTTTGAATCTTCTTTATCATGCTAAGAGGAGCAGGAAAAAGCAAAAAATTTGAGAATTGCACCTTGCAATGCGGAGAAATTACTGTTTGTGCATTTACAATATTCATTGATTTTTGCCATTGAAAAACGTCCAGAAATGATTGAAGCTACTGACTGAATGAAAGGAGCTGGCATCTCACTCTCTTTGAATCTTCTTTATCATGCTAAGAGGAGCAGGAAAAAGCAAAAAATTTCAGAATTGCCCCTTGCAATGCGGAGAAATTCCTGTTTGTGCATTTACAATATTCATTGATTTTTGCCATTGAAAAACATCATGTTATTCATATACCAGAAATGTTTGAAGCTACTGACTGAATGAAAGGAGCTGGCATCTCACTCTCTTTGAATCTTCTTTATCATGCTAAGAGGAGCAGGAAAAAGCAAAAAATTTCAGAATTGCACCTTGCAATGCGGAGAAATTACTGTTTGTGCATTTACAATATTCATTGATTTTTGCCATTGAAAAACGTCCAGAAATGATTGAAGCTACTGACTGAATGAAAGGAGCTGGCATCTCAATCTCTTTGAATCTTCTTTATCATGCTAAGAGGAGCAGGAAAAAGCAAAAAATTTCAGAATTGCACCTTGCAATGCGGAGAAATTACTGTTTGTGCATTTACAATATTCATTGATTTTTGCCATTGAAAAACATCATGTTATTCATATACCAGATATGTTTGAAGCTACTGACTGAATGAAAGGAGCTGGCATCTCACTCTCTTTGAATCTTCTTTATCATGCTAAGAGGAGCAGGAAAAAGCAAAAAATTTCAGAATTGCACCTTGCAATGCGGAGAAATTACTGTTTGTGCATTTACAATATTCATTGATTTTTGCCAATGAACAACATCATGTTATTCATATACCAGAAATGATTGAAGCTACTGACTGAATGAAAGGACCTGGCATCTCACTCTCTTTGAATCTTCTTTATCATGCTAAGAGGAGCAGGAAAAAGCAAAAAATTTCAGAATTGCACCTTGCAATGCGGAGAAATTACTGTTTGTGCATTTACAATATTCATTGATTTTTGCCATTGAAAAACGTCCAGAAATGATTGAAGCTACTGACTGAATGAAAGGAGCTGGCATCTCACTCTCTTTGAATCTTCTTTATCATGCTAAGAGGAGCAGGAAAAAGCAAAAAATTTCAGAATTGCACCTTGCAATGCGGAGAAATTACTGTTTGTGCATTTACAATATTCATTGATTTTTGCCATTGAAAAACATCATGTTATTCATATACCAGAAATGTTTGAAGCTACTGACTGAATGAAAGGAGCTGGCATCTCACTCTCTTTGAATCTTCTTTATCATGCTAAGAGGAGCACTAAAAAGCAAAAAATTTCAGAATTGCACCTTGCAATGCGGAGAAATTACTGTTTGTGCATTTACAATATTCATTGATTTTTGCCATTGAAAAACATCATGTTATTCATATACCAGAAATGATTGAAGCTACTGACTGAATGAAAGGAGCTGGCATCTCACTCTCTTTGAATCTTCTTTATCATGCTAAGAGGAGCAGGAAAAAGCAAAAAATTTCAGAATTGCACCTTGCAATGCAGAGAAATTACTGTTTGTGCATTTACAATATTCATTGATTTTTGCCATTGAAAAACATCATGTTATTGATATACCAGAAATGATTGAAGCTACTGACTGAATGAAAGGAGCTGGCATCTCACTCTCTTTGAATCTTCTTTATCATGCTAAGAGGAGCAGGAAAAAGCAAAAAATTTCAGAATTGCACCTTGCAATGCGGAGAAATTACTGTTTGTGCATTTACATTATTCATTGATTTTTGCCATTGAAAAACGTCCAGAAATGATTGAAGCTACTGACTGAATGAAAGGAGCTGGCATCTCACTCTCTTTGAATCTTCTTTATCATGCTAAGAGGAGCAGGAAAAAGCAAAAAATTTCAGAATTGCACCTTGCAATGCGGAGAAATTACTGTTTGTGCATTTACAATATTCATTGATTTTTGCCATTGAAAAACATCCAGAAATGATTGAAGCTACTGACTGAATGAAAGGAGCTGGCATCTCACTCTCTTTGAATCTTCTTTATCATGCTAAGAGGAGCAGGAAAAAGCAAAAAATTTCAGAATTGCACCTTGCAATGCGGAGAAATTACTGTTTGTGCATTTACAATATTCATTGATTTTTGCCATTGAAAAACGTCCAGAAATGATTGAAGCTACTGACTGAATGAAAGGAGCTGGCATCTCACTCTCTTTGAATCTTCTTTATCATGCTATGAGGAGCAGGAAAAAGCAAAAAATTTCAGAATTGCACCTTGCAATGCGGCGAAATTACTGTTTGTGCATTTACAATATTCATTGATTTTTGCCATTGAAAAACGTCCAGAAATGATTGAAGCTACTGACTGAATGAAAGGAGCTGGCATCTCACTCTCTTTGAATCTTCTTTATCATGCTAAGAGGAGCAGTAAAAAGCAAAAAATTTCAGAATTGCACATTGCAATGCGGAGAAATTACTGTTTGTGCATTTACAATATTCATTGATTTTTGCCATTGAAAAACATCATGTTATTCATATACCAGAAATGTTTGAAGCTACTGACTGAATGAAAGGAGCTGGCATCTCACTCTCTTTGAATCTTCTTTATCATGCTAAGAGGAGCAGGAAAAAGCAAAAAATTTCAGAATTGCACCTTGCAATGCGGAGAAATTACAGTCTGTGCATTTACAATATTCATTGATTTTTGCCATTGAAAAACGTCCAGAAATGATTGAAGCTACTGACTGAATGAAAGGAGCTGGTATCTCACTCTCTTTGAATCTTCTTTATCATGCTAAGAGGAGCAGGAAAAAGCAAAAAATTTCAGAATTGCACCTTGCAATGCGGAGAAATTACTGTTTGTGCATTTAAAATATTCATTGATTTTTGCCATTGAAAAACATCAGGTTATTCATATACCAGAAATGTTTGAAGCTACTGACTGAATGAAAGGAGCTGGCATCTCACTCTCTTTGAATCTTCTTTATCATGCTAAGAGGAGCAGGAAAAAGCAAAAAATTTCAGAATTGCACCTTGCAATGCGGAGAAATTACTGTTTGTGCATTTACAATATTCATTGATTTTTGCCACTGAAAAACGTCCAGAAATGATTGAAGCTACTGACTGAATGAAAGGAGCTGGCATCTCACTCTCTTTGAATCTTCTTTATCATGCTAAGAGGAGCAGGAAAAAGCAAAAAATTTCAGAATTGCACCTTGCAATGCGGAGAAATTACTGTTTGTGCATTTACAATATTCATTGATTTTTGCCATTGAAAAACATCCAGAAATGATTGAAGCTACTGACTGAATGAAAGGAGCTGGCATCTCAGTCTCTTTGAATCTTCTTTATCATGCTAAGAGGAGCAGGAAAAAGCAAAAAATTTCAGAATTGCACCTTGCAATGCGGAGAAATTACTGTTTGTGCATTTACAATATTCATTGATTTTTGCCATTGAAAAACGTCCAGAAATGATTGAAGCTACTAACTGAATGAAAGGAGCTGACATCTCACTCTCTTTGAATCTTCTTTATCATGCTAAGAGGAGCAGGAAAAAGCAAAAAATTTCAGAATTGCACCTTGCAATGCGGAGAAATTACTGTTTGTGCATTTACAAAATTCATTGATTTTTGCCATTGAAAAACATCATGTTATTCATATACCAGAAATGTTTGAAGCTACTGACTGAATGAAAGGAGCTGGCATCTCACTCTCTTTGAATCTTCTTTATCATGCTAAGAGGAGCAGGAAAAAGCAAAAAATTTCAGAATTGCACCTTGCAATGCGGAGAAATTACTGTTTGTGCATTTACAATATTCATTGATTTTTGCCATTGAAAAACGTCCAGAAATGATTGAAGCTACTGACTGAATGAAAGGAGCTGGCATCTCACTCTCTTTGAATCTTCTTTATCATACTAAGAGGAGCAGGAAAAAGCAAAAAATTTCAGAATTGCACCTTGCAATGCGGAGAAATTACTGTTTGTGCATTTACAATATTCATTGATTTTTGCCATTGAAAAACGTACAGAAATGATTGAAGCTACTGACTGAATGAAAGGAGCTGGCATCTCACTCTCTTTGAATCTTCTTTATCATGCTAAGAGGAGCAGGAAAAAGCAAAAAATTTCAGAATTGCACCTTGCAATGCGGAGAAATTACTGTTTGTGCATTTACAATATTCATTGATTTTTGCCATTGAAAAACATCATCTTATTCATATACCAGAAATGATTGAAGCTACTGACTGAATGAAAGGAGCTGGCATCTCACTCTCTTTGAATCTTCTTTATCATGCTAAGAGGAGCAGGAAAAAGCAAAAAATTTCAGAATTGCACCTTGCAATGCGGAGAAATTACTGTTTGTGCATTTACAATATCCATTGATTTTTGCCATTGAAAAACGTCCAGAAATGATTGAAGCTACTGACTGAATGAAAAGAGCTGGCATCTCACTCTCTTTGAATCTTCTTTATCATGCTAAGAGGAGCAGGAAAAAGCAAAAAATTTCAGAATTGCACCTTGCAATGCGGAGAAATTACTGTTTGTGCATTTACAATATTCATTGATTTTTGCCATTGAAAAACGACCAGAAATGATTGAAGCTACTGACTGAATGAAAGGAGCTGGCATCTCACTCTCTTTGAATCTTCTTTATCATGCTAAGAGGAGCAGGAAAAAGCAAAAAATTGGAGAATTGCACCTTGCAATGCGGAGAAATTACTGTTTGTGCATTTACAATATTCATTGATTTTTGCCATTGAAAAACGTCCAGAAATGATTGAAGCTACTGACTGAATGAAAGGAGCTGGCATCTCACTCTCTTTGAATCTTCTTTATCATGCTAAGAGGAGCAGGAAAAAGCAAAAAATTTCAGAATTGCACCTTGCAATGCGGAGAAATTCCTGTTTGTGCATTTACAATATTCATTGATTTTTGCCATTGAAAAACATCATGTTATTCATATACCAGAAATGTTTGAAGCTACTGACTGAATGAAAGGAGCTGGCATCTCACTCTCTTTGAATCTTCTTTATCATGCTAAGAGGAGCAGGAAAAAGCAAAAAATTTCAGAATTGCACCTTGCAATGCGGAGAAATTACTGTTTGTGCATTTACAATATTCATTGATTTTTGCCATTGAAAAACGTCCAGAAATGATTGAAGCTACTGACTGAATGAAAGGAGCTGGCATCTCAATCTCTTTGAATCTTCTTTATCATGCTAAGAGGAGCAGGAAAAAGCAAAAAATTTCAGAATTGCACCTTGCAATGCGGAGAAATTACTGTTTGTGCATTTACAATATTCATTGATTTTTGCCATTGAAAAACATCATGTTATTCATATACCAGATATGTTTGAAGCTACTGACTGAATGAAAGGAGCTGGCATCTCACTCTCTTTGAATCTTCTTTATCATGCTAAGAGGAGCAGGAAAAAGCAAAAAATTTCAGAATTGCACCTTGCAATGCGGAGAAATTACTGTTTGTGCATTTACAATATTCATTGATTTTTGCCAATGAAAAACATCATGTTATTCATATACCAGAAATGATTGAAGCTACTGACTGAATGAAAGGACCTGGCATCTCACTCTCTTTGAATCTTCTTTATCATGCTAAGAGGAGCAGGAAAAAGCAAAAAATTTCAGAATTGCACCTTGCAATGCGGAGAAATTACTGTTTGTCCATTTACAATATTCATTGATTTTTGCCATTGAAAAACGTCCAGAAATGATTGAAGCTACTGACTGAATGAAAGGAGCTGGCATCTCACTCTCTTTGAATCTTCTTTATCATGCTAAGAGGAGCAGGAAAAAGCAAAAAATTTCAGAATTGCACCTTGCAATGCGGAGAAATTACTGTTTGTGCATTTACAATATTCATTGATTTTTGCCATTGAAAAACATCATGTTATTCATATACCAGAAATGTTTGAAGCTACTGACTTAATGAAAGGAGCTGGCATCTCACTCTCTTTGAATCTTCTTTATCATGCTAAGAGGAGCACTAAAAAGCAAAAAATTTCAGAATTGCACCTTGCAATGCGGAGAAATTACTGTTTGTGCATTTACAATATTCATTGATTTTTGCCATTGAAAAACATCATGTTATTCATATACCAGAAATGATTGAAGCTACTGACTGAATGAAAGGAGCTGGCATCTCACTCTCTTTGAATCTTCTTTATCATGCTAAGAGGAGCAGGAAAAAGCAAAAAATTTCAGAATTGCACCTTGCAATGCAGAGAAATTACTGTTTGTGCATTTACAATATTCATTGATTTTTGCCATTGAAAAACATCATGTTATTGATATACCAGAAATGATTGAAGCTACTGACTGAATGAAAGGAGCTGGCATCTCACTCTCTTTGAATCTTCTTTATCATGCTAAGAGGAGCAGGAAAAAGCAAAAAATTTCAGAATTGCACCTTGCAATGCGGAGAAATTACTGTTTGTGCATTTACAATATTCATTGATTTTTGCCATTGAAAAACATCCAGAAATGATTGAAGCTACTGACTGAATGAAAGGAGCTGGCATCTCACTCTCTTTGAATCTTCTTTATCATGCTAAGAGGAGCAGGAAAAAGCAAAAAATTTCAGAATTGCACCTTGCAATGCGGAGAAATTACTGTTTGTGCATTTACAATATTCATTGATTTTTGCCATTGAAAAACGTCCAGAAATGATTGAAGCTACTGACTGAATGAAAGGAGCTGGCATCTCACTCTCTTTGAATCTTCTTTATCATGCTAAGAGGAGCAGGAAAAAGCAAAAAATTTCAGAATTGCACCTTGCAATGCGGCGAAATTACTGTTTGTGCATTTACAATATTCATTGATTTTTGCCATTGAAAAACGTCCAGAAATGATTGAAGCTACTGACTGAATGAAAGGAGCTGGCATCTCACTCTCTTTGAATCTTCTTTATCATGCTAAGAGGAGCAGTAAAAAGCAAAAAATTTCAGAATTGCACATTGCAATGCGGAGAAATTACTGTTTGTGCATTTACAATATTCATTGATTTTTGCCATTGAAAAACATCATGTTATTCATATACCAGAAATGTTTGAAGCTACTGACTGAATGAAAGGAGCTGGCATCTCACTCTCTTTGAATCTTCTTTATCATGCTAAGAGGAGCAGGAAAAAGCAAAAAATTTCCGAATTGCACCTTGCAATGCGGAGAAATTACTGTTTGTGCATTTACAATATTCATTGATTTTTGCCATTGAAAAACGTCCAGAAATGATTGAAGCTACTGACTGAATGAAAGGAGCTGGCATCTCACTCTCTTTGAATCTTCTTTATCATGCTAAGAGGAGCAGGAAAAAGCAAAAAATTTCAGAATTGCACCTTGCAATGCGGAGAAATTACTGTTTGTGCATTTACAATATTCATTGATTTTTGCCATTGAAAAACATCATGTTATTCATATACCAGAAATGATTGAAGCTACTGACTGAATGAAAGGAGCTGGCATCTCACTCTCTTTGAATCTTCTTTATCATGCTAAGAGGAGCAGGAAAAAGCAAAAAATTTCAGAATTGCACCTTGCAATGCGGAGAAATTACTGTTTGTGCATTTACAATATTCATTGATTTTTGCCATTGAAAAACGTCCAGAAATGATTGAAGCTACTGACTGAATGAAAGGAGCTGGCATCTCACTCTCTTTGAATCTTCTTTATCATGCTAAGAGGAGCAGGAAAAAGCAAAAAATTTCAGAATTGCACCTTGCAATGCGGAGAAATTACTGTTTGTGCATTTACAATATTCATTGATTTTTGCCATTGAAAAACATCATGTTATTCATATACCAGAAATGATTGAAGCTACTGACTGAATGAAAGGAGCTGGCATCTCACTCTCTTTGAATCTTCTTTATCATGCTAAGAGGAGCAGGAAAAAGCAAAAAATTTCAGAATTTCACCTTGCAATGCGGAGAAATTACTGTTTGTGCATTTACAATATTCATTGATTTTTGCCATTGAAAAACGTCCAGAAATGATTGAAGCTACTGACTGAATGAAAGGAGCTGGCATCTCACTCTCTTTGAATCTTCTTTATCATGCTAAGAGGAGCAGGAAAAAGCAAAAAATTTCAGAATTGCACCTTGCAATGCGGAGAAATTACTGTTTGTGCATTTACAATATTCATTGATTTTTGCCATTGAAAAACATCATGTTATTCATATACCAGAAATGTTTGAAGCTACTGACTGAATGAAAGGAGCTGGCATCTCACTCTCTTTGAATCTTCTTTATCATGCTATGAGGAGCAGGAAAAAGCAAAAAATTTCAGAATTGCACCTTGCAATGCGGAGAAATTACTGTTTGTGCATTTACAATATTCATTGATTTTTGCCATTGAAAAACGTCCAGAAATGATTGAAGCTACTGACTGAATGAAAGGAGCTGGTATCTCACTCTCTTTGAATCTTCTTTATCATGCTAAGAGGAGCAGGAAAAAGCAAAAAATTTCAGAATTGCACCTTGCAATGCGGAGAAATTACTGTTTGTGCATTTACAATATTCATTGATTTTTGCCATTGAAAAACGTCCAGAAATGTTTGAAGCTACTGACTGAATGAAAGGAGCTGGCATCTCACTCTCTTTGAATCTTCTTTATCATGCTAAGAGGAGCAGGAAAAAGCAAAAAATTTCAGAATTGCACCTTGCAATGCGGAGAAATTACTGTTTGTGCATTTACAATATTCATTGATTCTTGCCATTGAAAAACGTCCAGAAATGATTGAAGCTACTGACTGAATGAAAGGATCTGGCATCTCACTCTCTTTGAATCTTCTTTATCATGCTAAGAGGAGCAGGAAAAAGCAAAAAATTTCAGAATTGCACCTTGCAATGCAGAGAAATTTCTGTTTGTGCATTTACAATATTCATTGATTTTTGCCATTGAAAAACATCATGTTATTCATATACCAGAAATGTTTGAAGCTACTGACTGAATGAAAGGAGCTGGCATCTCACTCTCTTTGAATCTTCTTTATCATGCTAAGAGGAGCAGGAAAAAGCAAAAAATTTCAGAATTGCACCTTGCAATGCGGAGAAATTACTGTTTGTGCATTTACAATATTCATTGATTTTTGCCATTGAAAAACGTCCAGAAATGATTGAAGCTACTGACTGAATGAAAGGAGCTGGCATCTCACTCTCTTTGAATCTTCTTTATCATGCTAAGAGGAGCAGGAAAAAGCAAAAAATTTCAGAATTGCACCTTGCAATACTGAGAAATTACTGTTTGTGCATTTACAATATTCATTGATTTTTCCCATTGAAAAACATCGTTATTCATATACCAGAAATGTTTGAAGCTACTGACTGAATGAAAGGAGCTGGCATCTCACTCTCTTTGAATCTTCTTTATCATGCTAAGAGGAGCAGGAAAAAGCAAAAAATTTCAGAATTGCACCTTGCAATGCGGAGAAATTACTGTTTGTGCATTTACAATATCCATTGATTTTTGCCATTGAAAAACGTCCAGAAATGATTGAAGCTACTGACTGAATGAAAGGAGCTGGCATCTCACTCTCTTTGAATCTTCTTTATCATGCTAAGAGGAGCAGGAAAAAGCAAAAAATTTCAGAATTGCACCTTGCAATGCGGAGAAATTACTGTTTGTGCATTTACAATATTCATTGATTTTTGCCATTGAAAAACGACCAGAAATGATTGAAGCTACTGACTGAATGAAAGGAGCTGGCATCTCACTCTCTTTGAATCTTCTTTATCATGCTAAGAGGAGCAGGAAAAAGCAAAAAATTTCAGAATTGCACCTTGCAATGCGGAGAAATTACTGTTTGTGCATTTACAATATTCATTGATTTTTGCCATTGAAAAACGTCCAGAAATGATTGAAGCTACTGACTGAATGAAAGGAGCTGGCATCTCACTCTCTTTGAATCTTCTTTATCATGCTAAGAGGAGCAGGAAAAAGCAAAAAATTTCAGAATTGCACCTTGCAATGCGGAGAAATTACTGTTTGTGCATTTACAATATTCATTGATTTTTGCCATTGAAAAACGTCCAGAAATGTTTGAAGCTACTGACTGAATGAAAGGAGCTGGCATCTCACTCTCTTTGAATCTTCTTTATCATGCTAAGAGGAGCAGGAAAAAGCAAAAAATTTCAGAATTGCACCTTGCAATGCGGAGAAATTACTGTTTGTGCATTTACAATATTCATTGATTCTTGCCATTGAAAAACGTCCAGAAATGATTGAAGCTACTGACTGAATGAAAGGAGCTGGCATCTCACTCTCTTTGAATCTTCTTTATCATGCTAAGAGGAGCAGGAAAAAGCAAAAAATTTCAGAATTGCACCTTGCAATGCAGAGAAATTTCTGTTTGTGCATTTACAATATTCATTGATTTTTGCCATTGAAAAACGTCCAGAAATGATTGAAGCTACTGACTGAATGAAAGGAGCTGGCATCTCACTCTCTTTGAATCTTATTTATCATGCTAAGATGAGCAGGAAAAAGCAAAAAATTTCAGAATTGCACCTTGCAATACTGAGAAATTACTGTTTGTGCATTTACAATATTCATTGATTTTTCCCATTGAAAAACATCGTTATTCATATACCAGAAATGTTTGAAGCTACTGACTGAATGAAAGGAGCTGGCATCTCACTCTCTTTGAATCTTCTTTATCATGCTAAGAGGAGCAGGAAAAAGCAAAAAATTTCAGAATTGCACCTTGCAATGCGGAGAAATTACTGTTTGTGCATTTACAATATCCATTGATTTTTGCCATTGAAAAACGTCCAGAAATGATTGAAGCTACTGACTGAATGAAAGGAGCTGGCATCTCACTCTCTTTGAATCTTCTTTATCATGCTAAGAGGAGCAGGAAAAAGCAAAAAATTTCAGAATTGCACCTTGCAATGCGGAGAAATTACTGTTTGTGCATTTACAATATTCATTGATTTTTGCCATTGAAAAACGACCAGAAATGATTGAAGCTACTGACTGAATGAAAGGAGCTGGCATCTCACTCTCTTTGAATCTTCTTTATCATGCTAAGAGGAGCAGGAAAAAGCAAAAAATTGGAGAATTGCACCTTGCAATGCGGAGAAATTACTGTTTGTGCATTTACAATATTCATTGATTTTTGCCATTGAAAAACGTCCAGAAATGATTGAAGCTACTGACTGAATGAAAGGAGCTGGCATCTCACTCTCTTTGAATCTTCTTTATCATGCTAAGAGGAGCAGGAAAAAGCAAAAAATTTCAGAATTGCACCTTGCAATGCGGAGAAATTCCTGTTTGTGCATTTACAATATTCATTGATTTTTGCCATTGAAAAACATCATGTTATTCATATACCAGAAATGTTTGAAGCTACTGACTGAATGAAAGGAGCTGGCATCTCACTCTCTTTGAATCTTCTTTATCATGCTAAGAGGAGCAGGAAAAAGCAAAAAATTTCAGAATTGCACCTTGCAATGCGGAGAAATTACTGTTTGTGCATTTACAATATTCATTGATTTTTGCCATTGAAAAACGTCCAGAAATGATTGAAGCTACTGACTGAATGAAAGGAGCTGGCATCTCAATCTCTTTGAATCTTCTTTATCATGCTAAGAGGAGCAGGAAAAAGCAAAAAATTTCAGAATTGCACCTTGCAATGCGGAGAAATTACTGTTTGTGCATTTACAATATTCATTGATTTTTGCCATTGAAAAACATCATGTTATTCATATACCAGATATGTTTGAAGCTACTGACTGAATGAAAGGAGCTGGCATCTCACTCTCTTTGAATCTTCTTTATCATGCTAAGAGGAGCAGGAAAAAGCAAAAAATTTCAGAATTGCACCTTGCAATGCGGAGAAATTACTGTTTGTGCATTTACAATATTCATTGATTTTTGCCAATGAAAAACATCATGTTATTCATATACCAGAAATGATTGAAGCTACTGACTGAATGAAAGGACCTGGCATCTCACTCTCTTTGAATCTTCTTTATCATGCTAAGAGGAGCAGGAAAAAGCAAAAAATTTCAGAATTGCACCTTGCAATGCGGAGAAATTACTGTTTGTGCATTTACAATATTCATTGATTTTTGCCATTGAAAAACGTCCAGAAATGATTGAAGCTACTGACTGAATGAAAGGAGCTGGCATCTCACTCTCTTTGAATCTTCTTTATCATGCTAAGAGGAGCAGGAAAAAGCAAAAAATTTCAGAATTGCACCTTGCAATGCGGAGAAATTACTGTTTGTGCATTTACAATATTCATTGATTTTTGCCATTGAAAAACATCATGTTATTCATATACCAGAAATGTTTGAAGCTACTGACTTAATGAAAGGAGCTGGCATCTCACTCTCTTTGAATCTTCTTTATCATGCTAAGAGGAGCACTAAAAAGCAAAAAATTTCAGAATTGCACCTTGCAATGCGGAGAAATTACTGTTTGTGCATTTACAATATTCATTGATTTTTGCCATTGAAAAACATCATGTTATTCATATACCAGAAATGATTGAAGCTACTGACTGAATGAAAGGAGCTGGCATCTCACTCTCTTTGAATCTTCTTTATCATGCTAAGAGGAGCAGGAAAAAGCAAAAAATTTCAGAATTGCACCTTGCAATGCAGAGAAATTACTGTTTGTGCATTTACAATATTCATTGATTTTTGCCATTGAAAAACATCATGTTATTGATATACCAGAAATGATTGAAGCTACTGACTGAATGAAAGGAGCTGGCATCTCACTCTCTTTGAATCTTATTTATCATGCTAAGAGGAGCAGGAAAAAGCAAAAAATTTCAGAATTGCACCTTGCAATGCGGAGAAATTACTGTTTGTGCATTTACAATATTCATTGATTTTTGCCATTGAAAAACGTCCAGAAATGATTGAAGCTACTGACTGAATGAAAGGAGCTGGCATCTCACTCTCTTTGAATCTTCTTTATCATGCTAAGAGGAGCAGGAAAAAGCAAAAAATTTCAGAATTGCACCTTGCAATGCGGAGAAATTACTGTTTGTGCATTTACAATATTCATTGATTTTTGCCATTGAAAAACATCCAGAAATGATTGAAGCTACTGACTGAATGAAAGGAGCTGGCATCTCACTCTCTTTGAATCTTCTTTATCATGCTAAGAGGAGCAGGAAAAAGCAAAAAATTTCAGAATTGCACCTTGCAATGCGGAGAAATTACTGTTTGTGCATTTACAATATTCATTGATTTTTGCCATTGAAAAACGTCCAGAAATGATTGAAGCTACTGACTGAATGAAAGGAGCTGGCATCTCACTCTCTTTGAATCTTCTTTATCATGCTAAGAGGAGCAGGAAAAAGCAAAAAATTTCAGAATTGCACCTTGCAATGCGGCGAAATTACTGTTTGTGCATTTACAATATTCATTGATTTTTGCCATTGAAAAACGTCCAGAAATGATTGAAGCTACTGACTGAATGAAAGGAGCTGGCATCTCACTCTCTTTGAATCTTCTTTATCATGCTAAGAGGAGCAGTAAAAAGCAAAAAATTTCAGAATTGCACATTGCAATGCGGAGAAATTACTGTTTGTGCATTTACAATATTCATTGATTTTTGCCATTGAAAAACATCATGTTATTCATATACCAGAAATGTTTGAAGCTACTGACTGAATGAAAGGAGCTGGCATCTCACTCTCTTTGAATCTTCTTTATCATGCTAAGAGGAGCAGGAAAAAGCAAAAAATTTCCGAATTGCACCTTGCAATGCGGAGAAATTACTGTTTGTGCATTTACAATATTCATTGATTTTTGCCATTGAAAAACGTCCAGAAATGTTTGAAGCTACTGACTGAATGAAAGGATCTGGCATCTCACTCTCTTTGAATCTTCTTTATCATGCTAAGAGGAGCAGGAAAAAGCAAAAAATTTCAGAATTGCACCTTGCAATGCGGAGAAATTACTGTTTGTGCATTTACAATATTCATTGATTTTTGGCATTAAAAAACGTCCAGGAATGATTGAAGCTACTGACTGAATGAAAGGAGCTGGCATCTCACTCTCTTTGAATCTTCTTTATCATGCTAAGAGGAGCAGGAAAAAGCAAAAAATTTCCGAATTGCACCTTGCAATGCGGAGAAATTACTGTTTGTGCATTTACAATATTCATTGATTTTTGCCATTGAAAAACGTCCAGAAATGATTGAAGCTACTGACTGAATGAAAGGAGCTGGCATCTCACTCTCTTTGAATCTTCTTTATCATGCTAAGAGGAGCAGGAAAAAGCAAAAAATTTCAGAATTGCTCCTTGCAATGCAGAGAAATTACTGTTTGTGCATTTACAATATTCATTGATTTTTGCCATTGAAAAACATCATGTTATTCATATACCAGAAATGTTTGAAGCTACTGACTGAATGAAAGGAGCTGGCATCTCACTCTCTTTGAATCTTCTTTATCATGCTAAGAGGAGCAGGAAAAAGCAAAAAATTTCAGAATTGCACCTTGCAATGCGGAGAAATTACTGTTTGTGCATTTACAATATTCATTGATTTTTGCCATTGAAAAACGTCCAGAAATGATTGAAGCTACTGACTGAATGAAAGGAGCTGGCATCTCACTCTCTTTGAATCTTCTTTATCATGCTAAGAGGAGCAGGAAAAAGCAAAAAATTTCAGAATTGCACCTTGCAATACTGAGAAATTACTGTTTGTGCATTTACAATATTCATTGATTTTTGCCATTGAAAAACATCGTTATTCATATACCAGAAATGTTTGAAGCTACTGACTGAATGAAAGGAGCTGGCATCTCACTCTCTTTGAATCTTCTTTATCATGCTAAGAGAAGCAGGAAAAAGCAAAAAATTTCAGAATTGCACCTTGCAATGCGGAGAAATTACTGTTTGTGCATTTACAATATTCATTGATTTTTGCCATTGAAAAACGTCCAGAAATGATTGAAGCTACTGACTGAATGAAAGGAGCTGGCATCTCACTCTCTTTGAATCTTCTTTATCATGCTAAGAGGAGCAGGAAAAAGCAAAAAATTTCAGAATTGCACCTTGCAATGCGGAGAAATTACTGTTTGTGCATTTACAATATTCATTGATTTTTGCCATTGAAAAACGTCCAGAAATGATTGAAGCTACTGACTGAATGAAAGGAGCTGGCATCTCACTCTCTTTGAATCTTCTTTATCATGCTAAGAGGAGCAGGAAAAAGCAAAAAATTTCAGAATTGCACCTTGCAATACTGAGAAATTACTGTTTGTGCATTTACAATATTCATTGATTTTTGCCATTGAAAAACATCGTTATTCATATACCAGAAATGTTTGAAGCTACTGACTGAATGAAAGGAGCTGGCATCTCACTCTCTTTGAATCTTCTTTATCATGCTAAGAGAAGCAGGAAAAAGCAAAAAATTTCAGAATTGCACCTTGCAATGCGGAGAAATTACTGTTTGTGCATTTACAATATTCATTGATTTTTGCCATTGAAAAACGTCCAGAAATGATTGAAGCTACTGACTGAATGAAAGGAGCTGGCATCTCACTCTCTTTGAATCTTCTTTATCATGCTAAGAGGAGCAGGAAAAAGCAAAAAATTTCAGAATTGCACCTTGCAATGCGGAGAAATTACTGTTTGTGCATTTACAATATTCATTGATTTTTGCCATTGAAAAACGTCCAGAAATGATTGAAGCTACTGACTGAATGAAAGGAGCTGGCATCTCACTCTCTTTGAATCTTCTTTATCATGCTAAGAGGAGCAGGAAAAAGCAAAAAATTTCAGAATTGCACCTTGCAATGCAGAGAAATTACTGTTTGTGCATTTACAATATTCATTGATTTTTGCCATTGAAAAACATCATGTTATTCATATACCAGAAATGTTTGAAGCTACTGACTGAATGAAAGGAGCTGGCATCTCACTCTCTTTGAATCTTCTTTATCATGCTAAGAGGAGCAGGAAAAAGCAAAAAATTTCAGAATTGCACCTTGCAATGCGGAGAAATTACTGTTTGTGCATTTACAATATTCATTGATTTTTGCCATTGAAAAACGTCCAGAAATGATTGAAGCTACTGACTGAATGAAAGGAGCTGGCATCTCACTCTCTTTGAATCTTCTTTATCATGCTAAGAGGAGCAGGAAAAAGCAAAAAATTTCAGAATTGCACCTTGCAATACTGAGAAATTACTGTTTGTGCATTTACAATATTCATTGATTTTTGCCATTGAAAAACATCGTTATTCATATACCAGAAATGTTTGAAGCTACTGACTGAATGAAAGGAGCTGGCATCTCACTCTCTTTGAATCTTCTTTATCATGCTAAGAGGAGCAGGAAAAAGCAAAAAATTTCAGAATTGCACCTTGCAATGCGGAGAAATTACTGTTTGTGCATTTACAATATTCATTGATTTTTGCCATTGAAAAATGTCCAGAAATGATTGAAGCTACTGACTGAATGAAAGGAGCTGGCATCTCACTCTCTTTGAATCTTCTTTATCATGCTAAGAGGAGCAGGAAAAAGCAAAAAATTTCAGAATTGCACCTTGCAATGCGGAGAAATTACTGTTTGTGCATTTACAATATTCATTGATTTTTGCCATTGAAAAACATCATGTTATTCATATACCAGAAATGATTGAAGCTACTGACTGAATGAAAGGAGCTGGCATCTCACTCTCTTTGAATCTTCTTTATCATGCTAAGAGGAGCAGGAAAAAGCAAAAAATTTCAGAATTGCACCTTGCAATGCGGAGAAATTACTGTTTGTGCATTTACAATATTCATTGATTTTTGCCATTGAAAAACGTCCAGAAATGATTGAAGCTACTGACTGAATGAAAGGAGCTGGCATCTCACTCTCTTTGAATCTTCTTTATCATGCTAAGAGGAGCAGGAAAAAGCAAAAAATTTCAGAATTGCACCTTGCAATGCGGAGAAATTACTGTTTGTGCATTTACAATATTCATTGATTTTTGCCATTGAAAAACATCATGTTATTCATATACCAGAAATGTTTGAAGCTACTGACTGAATGAAAGGAGCTGGCATCTCACTCTCTTTGAACCTTCTTTATCATGCTAAGAGGAGCAGGAAAAAGAAAAAAATTTCAGAATTGCACATTGCAATGCGGAGAAATTACTGTTTGTGCATTTACAATATTCATTGATTTTTGCCATTGAAAAACGTCCAGAAATGTTTGAAGCTACTGACTGAATGAAAGGAGCTGGCATCTCACTCTCTTTGAATCTTCTTTATCATGCTATGAGGAGCAGGAAAAAGCAAAAAATTTCAGAATTGCACCTTGCAATGCGGAGAAATTACTGTTTGTGCATTTACAATATTCATTGATTTTTGCCATTGAAAAACGTCCAGAAATGATTGAAGCTACTGACTGAATGAAAGGAGCTGGCATCTCACTCTCTTTGAATCTTCTTTATCATGCTAAGAGGAGCAGGAAAAAGCAAAAAATTTCAGATTTGCACCTTGCAATGCGGAGAAATTACTGTTTGTGCATTTACAATATTCATTGATTTTTGCCATTGAAAAACGTCCAGAAATGATTGAAGCTACTGACTGAATGAAAGGAGCTGGCATCTCACTCTCTTTGAATCTTCTTTATCATGCTAAGAGGAGCAGGAAAAAGCAAAAAATTTCAGAATTGCACCGTGCAATGCGGAGAAATTACTGTTTGTGCATTTACAATATTCATTGATTTTTGCCATTGAAAAACATCATGTTATTCATATACCAGAAATGTTTGAAGCTACTGACTGAATGAAAGGAGCTGGCATCTCACTCTCTTTGAATCTTCTTTATCATGCTAAGAGGAGCAGGATAAAGCAAAAAATTTCAGAATTGCAACTTGCAATGCGGAGAAATTACTGTTTGTGCATTTACAATATTCATTGATTTTTGCCATTGAAAAACATCATGTTATTCATATACCAGAAATGATTGAAGCTACTGACTGAATGAAAGGACCTGGCATCTCACTCTCTTTGAATCTTCTTTATCATGCTAAGAGGAGCAGGAAAAAGCAAAAAATTTCAGAATTGCACCTTGCAATGCGGAGAAATTACTGTTTGTGCATTTACAATATTCATTGATTTTTGCCATTGAAAAACGTCCAGAAATGATTGAAGCTACTGACTGAATGAAAGGAGCTGGCATCTCACTCTCTTTGAATCTTCTTTATCATGCTAAGAGGAGCAGGAAAAAGCAAAAAATTTCAGAATTGCACCTTGCAATACTGAGAAATTACTGTTTGTGCATTTACAATATTCATTGATTTTTCCCATTGAAAAACATCGTTATTCATATACCAGAAATGTTTGAAGCTACTGACTGAATGAAAGGAGCTGGCATCTCACTCTCTTTGAATCTTCTTTATCATGCTAAGAGGAGCAGGAAAAAGCAAAAAATTTCAGAATTGCACCTTGCAATGCGGAGAAATTACTGTTTGTGCATTTACAATATCCATTGATTTTTGCCATTGAAAAATGTCCAGAAATGATTGAAGCTACTGACTGAATGAAAGGAGCTGGCATCTCACTCTCTTTGAATCTTCTTTATCATGCTAAGAGGAGCAGGAAAAAGCAAAAAATTTCAGAATTGCACCTTGCGATGCGGAGAAATTACTGTTTGTGCATTTACAATATTCATTGATTTTTGCCATTGAAAAACGACCAGAAATGATTGAAGCTACTGACTGAATGAAAGGAGCTGGCATCTCACTCTCTTTGAATCTTCTTTATCATGCTAAGAGGAGCAGGAAAAAGCAAAAAATTGGAGAATTGCACCTTGCAATGCGGAGAAATTACTGTTTGTGCATTTACAATATTCATTGATTTTTGCCATTGAAAAACGTCCAGAAATGATTGAAGCTACTGACTGAATGAAAGGAGCTGGCATCTCAATCTCTTTGAATCTTCTTTATCATGCTAAGAGGAGCAGGAAAAAGCAAAAAATTTCAGAATTGCACCTTGCAATGCGGAGAAATTACTGTTTGTGCATTTACAATATTCATTGATTTTTGCCATTGAAAAACATCATGTTATTCATATACCAGATATGTTTGAAGCTACTGACTGAATGAAAGGAGCTGGCATCTCACTCTCTTTGAATCTTCTTTATCATGCTAAGAGGAGCAGGAAAAAGCAAAAAATTTCAGAATTGCACCTTGCAATGCGGAGAAATTACTGTTTGTGCATTTACAATATTCATTGATTTTTGCCAATGAAAAACATCATGTTATTCATATACCAGAAATGATTGAAGCTACTGACTGAATGAAAGGACCTGGCATCTCACTCTCTTTGAATCTTCTTTATCATGCTAAGAGGAGCAGGAAAAAGCAAAAAATTTCAGAATTGCACCTTGCAATGCGGAGAAATTACTGTTTGTGCATTTACAATATTCATTGATTTTTGCCATTGAAAAACGTCCAGAAATGATTGAAGCTACTGACTGAATGAAAGGAGCTGGCATCTCACTCTCTTTGAATCTTCTTTATCATGCTAAGAGGAGCAGGAAAAAGCAAAAAATTTCAGAATTGCACCTTGCAATGCGGAGAAATTACTGTTTGTGCATTTACAATATTCATTGATTTTTGCCATTGAAAAACATCATGTTATTCATATACCAGAAATGTTTGAAGCTACTGACTTAATGAAAGGAGCTGGCATCTCACTCTCTTTGAATCTTCTTTATCATGCTAAGAGGAGCACTAAAAAGCAAAAAATTTCAGAATTGCACCTTGCAATGCGGAGAAATTACTGTTTGTGCATTTACAATATTCATTGATTTTTGCCATTGAAAAACATCATGTTATTCATATACCAGAAATGATTGAAGCTACTGACTGAATGAAAGGAGCTGGCATCTCACTCTCTTTGAATCTTCTTTATCATGCTAAGAGGAGCAGGAAAAAGCAAAAAATTTCAGAATTGCACCTTGCAATGCAGAGAAATTACTGTTTGTGCATTTACAATATTCATTGATTTTTGCCATTGAAAAACATCATGTTATTGATATACCAGAAATGATTGAAGCTACTGACTGAATGAAAGGAGCTGGCATCTCACTCTCTTTGAATCTTATTTATCATGCTAAGAGGAGCAGGAAAAAGCAAAAAATTTCAGAATTGCACCTTGCAATGCGGAGAAATTACTGTTTGTGCATTTACAATATTCATTGATTTTTGCCATTGAAAAACGTCCAGAAATGATTGAAGCTACTGACTGAATGAAAGGAGCTGGCATCTCACTCTCTTTGAATCTTCTTTATCATGCTAAGAGGAGCAGGAAAAAGCAAAAAATTTCAGAATTGCACCTTGCAATGCGGAGAAATTACTGTTTGTGCATTTACAATATTCATTGATTTTTGCCATTGAAAAACATCCAGAAATGATTGAAGCTACTGACTGAATGAAAGGAGCTGGCATCTCACTCTCTTTGAATCTTCTTTATCATGCTAAGAGGAGCAGGAAAAAGCAAAAAATTTCAGAATTGCACCTTGCAATGCGGAGAAATTACTGTTTGTGCATTTACAATATTCATTGATTTTTGCCATTGAAAAACGTCCAGAAATGATTGAAGCTACTGACTGAATGAAAGGAGCTGGCATCTCACTCTCTTTGAATCTTCTTTATCATGCTAAGAGGAGCAGGAAAAAGCAAAAAATTTCAGAATTGCACCTTGCAATGCGGCGAAATTACTGTTTGTGCATTTACAATATTCATTGATTTTTGCCATTGAAAAACGTCCAGAAATGATTGAAGCTACTGACTGAATGAAAGGAGCTGGCATCTCACTCTCTTTGAATCTTCTTTATCATGCTAAGAGGAGCAGTAAAAAGCAAAAAATTTCAGAATTGCACATTGCAATGCGGAGAAATTACTGTTTGTGCATTTACAATATTCATTGATTTTTGCCATTGAAAAACATCATGTTATTCATATACCAGAAATGTTTGAAGCTACTGACTGAATGAAAGGAGCTGGCATCTCACTCTCTTTGAATCTTCTTTATCATGCTAAGAGGAGCAGGAAAAAGCAAAAAATTTCCGAATTGCACCTTGCAATGCGGAGAAATTACTGTTTGTGCATTTACAATATTCATTGATTTTTGCCATTGAAAAACGTCCAGAAATGTTTGAAGCTACTGACTGAATGAAAGGATCTGGCATCTCACTCTCTTTGAATCTTCTTTATCATGCTAAGAGGAGCAGGAAAAAGCAAAAAATTTCAGAATTGCACCTTGCAATGCGGAGAAATTACTGTTTGTGCATTTACAATATTCATTGATTTTTGGCATTAAAAAACGTCCAGGAATGATTGAAGCTACTGACTGAATGAAAGGAGCTGGCATCTCACTCTCTTTGAATCTTCTTTATCATGCTAAGAGGAGCAGGAAAAAGCAAAAAATTTCCGAATTGCACCTTGCAATGCGGAGAAATTACTGTTTGTGCATTTACAATATTCATTGATTTTTGCCATTGAAAAACGTCCAGAAATGATTGAAGCTACTGACTGAATGAAAGGAGCTGGCATCTCACTCTCTTTGAATCTTCTTTATCATGCTAAGAGGAGCAGGAAAAAGCAAAAAATTTCAGAATTGCACCTTGCAATGCAGAGAAATTACTGTTTGTGCATTTACAATATTCATTGATTTTTGCCATTGAAAAACATCATGTTATTCATATACCAGAAATGTTTGAAGCTACTGACTGAATGAAAGGAGCTGGCATCTCACTCTCTTTGAATCTTCTTTATCATGCTAAGAGGAGCAGGAAAAAGCAAAAAATTTCAGAATTGCACCTTGCAATGCGGAGAAATTACTGTTTGTGCATTTACAATATTCATTGATTTTTGCCATTGAAAAACGTCCAGAAATGATTGAAGCTACTGACTGAATGAAAGGAGCTGGCATCTCACTCTCTTTGAATCTTCTTTATCATGCTAAGAGGAGCAGGAAAAAGCAAAAAATTTCAGAATTGCACCTTGCAATACTGAGAAATTACTGTTTGTGCATTTACAATATTCATTGATTTTTGCCATTGAAAAACATCGTTATTCATATACCAGAAATGTTTGAAGCTACTGACTGAATGAAAGGAGCTGGCATCTCACTCTCTTTGAATCTTCTTTATCATGCTAAGAGAAGCAGGAAAAAGCAAAAAATTTCAGAATTGCACCTTGCAATGCGGAGAAATTACTGTTTGTGCATTTACAATATTCATTGATTTTTGCCATTGAAAAACGTCCAGAAATGATTGAAGCTACTGACTGAATGAAAGGAGCTGGCATCTCACTCTCTTTGAATCTTCTTTATCATGCTAAGAGGAGCAGGAAAAAGCAAAAAATTTCAGAATTGCACCTTGCAATGCGGAGAAATTACTGTTTGTGCATTTACAATATTCATTGATTTTTGCCATTGAAAAACGTCCAGAAATGATTGAAGCTACTGACTGAATGAAAGGAGCTGGCATCTCACTCTCTTTGAATCTTCTTTATCATGCTAAGAGGAGCAGGAAAAAGCAAAAAATTTCAGAATTGCACCTTGCAATACTGAGAAATTACTGTTTGTGCATTTACAATATTCATTGATTTTTGCCATTGAAAAACATCGTTATTCATATACCAGAAATGTTTGAAGCTACTGACTGAATGAAAGGAGCTGGCATCTCACTCTCTTTGAATCTTCTTTATCATGCTAAGAGAAGCAGGAAAAAGCAAAAAATTTCAGAATTGCACCTTGCAATGCGGAGAAATTACTGTTTGTGCATTTACAATATTCATTGATTTTTGCCATTGAAAAACGTCCAGAAATGATTGAAGCTACTGATTGAATGAAAGGAGCTGGCATCTCACTCTCTTTGAATCTTCTTTATCATGCTAAGAGGAGCAGGAAAAAGCAAAAAATTTCAGAATTGCACCTTGCAATGCGGAGAAATTACTGTTTGTGCATTTACAATATTCATTGATTTTTGCCATTGAAAAACGTCCAGAAATGATTGAAGCTACTGACTGAATGAAAGGAGCTGGCATCTCACTCTCTTTGAATCTTCTTTATCATGCTAAGAGGAGCAGGAAAAAGCAAAAAATTTCAGAATTGCACCTTGCAATGCAGAGAAATTACTGTTTGTGCATTTACAATATTCATTGATTTTTGCCATTGAAAAACATCATGTTATTCATATACCAGAAATGTTTGAAGCTACTGACTGAATGAAAGGAGCTGGCATCTCACTCTCTTTGAATCTTCTTTATCATGCTAAGAGGAGCAGGAAAAAGCAAAAAATTTCAGAATTGCACCTTGCAATGCGGAGAAATTACTGTTTGTGCATTTACAATATTCATTGATTTTTGCCATTGAAAAACGTCCAGAAATGATTGAAGCTACTGACTGAATGAAAGGAGCTGGCATCTCACTCTCTTTGAATCTTCTTTATCATGCTAAGAGGAGCAGGAAAAAGCAAAAAATTTCAGAATTGCACCTTGCAATACTGAGAAATTACTGTTTGTGCATTTACAATATTCATTGATTTTTGCCATTGAAAAACATCGTTATTCATATACCAGAAATGTTTGAAGCTACTGACTGAATGAAAGGAGCTGGCATCTCACTCTCTTTGAATCTTCTTTATCATGCTAAGAGGAGCAGGAAAAAGCAAAAAATTTCAGAATTGCACCTTGCAATGCGGAGAAATTACTGTTTGTGCATTTACAATATTCATTGATTTTTGCCATTGAAAAACGTCCAGAAATGATTGAAGCTACTGACTGAATGAAAGGAGCTGGCATCTCACTCTCTTTGAATCTTCTTTATCATGCTAAGAGGAGCAGGAAAAAGCAAAAAATTTCAGAATTGCACCTTGCAATGCGGAGAAATTACTGTTTGTGCATTTACAATATTCATTGATTTTTGCCATTGAAAAACATCATGTTATTCATATACCAGAAATGATTGAAGCTACTGACTGAATGAAAGGAGCTGGCATCTCACTCTCTTTGAATCTTCTTTATCATGCTAAGAGGAGCAGGAAAAAGCAAAAAATTTCAGAATTGCACCTTGCAATGCGGAGAAATTACTGTTTGTGCATTTACAATATTCATTGATTTTTGCCATTGAAAAACGTCCAGAAATGATTGAAGCTACTGACTGAATGAAAGGAGCTGGCATCTCACTCTCTTTGAATCTTCTTTATCATGCTAAGAGGAGCAGGAAAAAGCAAAAAATTTCAGAATTGCACCTTGCAATGCGGAGAAATTACTGTTTGTGCATTTACAATATTCATTGATTTTTGCCATTGAAAAACATCATGTTATTCATATACCAGAAATGTTTGAAGCTACTGACTGAATGAAAGGAGCTGGCATCTCACTCTCTTTGAACCTTCTTTATCATGCTAAGAGGAGCAGGAAAAAGAAAAAAATTTCAGAATTGCACATTGCAATGCGGAGAAATTACTGTTTGTGCATTTACAATATTCATTGATTTTTGCCATTGAAAAACGTCCAGAAATGTTTGAAGCTACTGACTGAATGAAAGGAGCTGGCATCTCACTCTCTTTGAATCTTCTTTATCATGCTATGAGGAGCAGGAAAAAGCAAAAAATTTCAGAATTGCACCTTGCAATGCGGAGAAATTACTGTTTGTGCATTTACAATATTCATTGATTTTTGCCATTGAAAAACGTCCAGAAATGATTGAAGCTACTGACTGAATGAAAGGAGCTGGCATCTCACTCTCTTTGAATCTTCTTTATCATGCTAAGAGGAGCAGGAAAAAGCAAAAAATTTCAGATTTGCACCTTGCAATGCGGAGAAATTACTGTTTGTGCATTTACAATATTCATTGATTTTTGCCATTGAAAAACGTCCAGAAATGATTGAAGCTACTGACTGAATGAAAGGAGCTGGCATCTCACTCTCTTTGAATCTTCTTTATCATGCTAAGAGGAGCAGGAAAAAGCAAAAAATTTCAGAATTGCACCGTGCAATGCGGAGAAATTACTGTTTGTGCATTTACAATATTCATTGATTTTTGCCATTGAAAAACATCATGTTATTCATATACCAGAAATGTTTGAAGCTACTGACTGAATGAAAGGAGCTGGCATCTCACTCTCTTTGAATCTTCTTTATCATGCTAAGAGGAGCAGGATAAAGCAAAAAATTTCAGAATTGCAACTTGCAATGCGGAGAAATTACTGTTTGTGCATTTACAATATTCATTGATTTTTGCCATTGAAAAACATCATGTTATTCATATACCAGAAATGATTGAAGCTACTGACTGAATGAAAGGACCTGGCATCTCACTCTCTTTGAATCTTCTTTATCATGCTAAGAGGAGCAGGAAAAAGCAAAAAATTTCAGAATTGCACCTTGCAATGCGGAGAAATTACTGTTTGTGCATTTACAATATTCATTGATTTTTGCCATTGAAAAACGTCCAGAAATGATTGAAGCTACTGACTGAATGAAAGGAGCTGGCATCTCACTCTCTTTGAATCTTCTTTATCATGCTAAGAGGAGCAGGAAAAAGCAAAAAATTTCAGAATTGCACCTTGCAATACTGAGAAATTACTGTTTGTGCATTTACAATATTCATTGATTTTTCCCATTGAAAAACATCGTTATTCATATACCAGAAATGTTTGAAGCTACTGACTGAATGAAAGGAGCTGGCATCTCACTCTCTTTGAATCTTCTTTATCATGCTAAGAGGAGCAGGAAAAAGCAAAAAATTTCAGAATTGCACCTTGCAATGCGGAGAAATTACTGTTTGTGCATTTACAATATCCATTGATTTTTGCCATTGAAAAATGTCCAGAAATGATTGAAGCTACTGACTGAATGAAAGGAGCTGGCATCTCACTCTCTTTGAATCTTCTTTATCATGCTAAGAGGAGCAGGAAAAAGCAAAAAATTTCAGAATTGCACCTTGCAATGCGGAGAAATTACTGTTTGTGCATTTACAATATTCATTGATTTTTGCCATTGAAAAACGACCAGAAATGATTGAAGCTACTGACTGAATGAAAGGAGCTGGCATCTCACTCTCTTTGAATCTTCTTTATCATGCTAAGAGGAGCAGGAAAAAGCAAAAAATTGGAGAATTGCACCTTGCAATGCGGAGAAATTACTGTTTGTGCATTTACAATATTCATTGATTTTTGCCATTGAAAAACGTCCAGAAATGATTGAAGCTACTGACTGAATGAAAGGAGCTGGCATCTCACTCTCTTTGAATCTTCTTTATCATGCTAAGAGGAGCAGGAAAAAGCAAAAAATTTCAGAATTGCACCTTGCAATGCGGAGAAATTCCTGTTTGTGCATTTACAATATTCATTGATTTTCGCCATTGAAAAACATCATGTTATTCATATACCAGAAATGTTTGAAGCTACTGACTGAATGAAAGGAGCTGGCATCTCACTCTCTTTGAATCTTCTTTATCATGCTAAGAGGAGCAGGAAAAAGCAAAAAATTTCAGAATTGCACCTTGCAATGCGGAGAAATTACTGTTTGTGCATTTACAATATTCATTGATTTTTGCCATTGAAAAACGTCCAGAAATGATTGAAGCTACTGACTGAATGAAAGGAGCTGGCATCTCAATCTCTTTGAATCTTCTTTATCATGCTAAGAGGAGCAGGAAAAAGCAAAAAATTTCAGAATTGCACCTTGCAATGCGGAGAAATTACTGTTTGTGCATTTACAATATTCATTGATTTTTGCCATTGAAAAACATCATGTTATTCATATACCAGATATGTTTGAAGCTACTGACTGAATGAAAGGAGCTGGCATCTCACTCTCTTTGAATCTTCTTTATCATGCTAAGAGGAGCAGGAAAAAGCAAAAAATTTCAGAATTGCACCTTGCAATGCGGAGAAATTACTGTTTGTGCATTTACAATATTCATTGATTTTTGCCAATGAAAAACATCATGTTATTCATATACCAGAAATGATTGAAGCTACTGACTGAATGAAAGGAGCTGGCATCTCACTCTCTTTGAATCTTCTTTATCATGCTAAGAGGAGCAGGAAAAAGCAAAAAATTTCAGAATTGCACCTTGCAATGCGGAGAAATTACTGTTTGTGCATTTACAATATTCATTGATTTTTGCCATTGAAAAACGTCCAGAAATGATTGAAGCTACTGACTGAATGAAAGGAGCTGGCATCTCACTCTCTTTGAATCTTCTTTATCATGCTAAGAGGAGCAGGAAAAAGCAAAAAATTTCAGAATTGCACCTTGCAATGCGGCGAAATTACTGTTTGTGCATTTACAATATTCATTGATTTTTGCCATTGAAAAACGTCCAGAAATGATTGAAGCTACTGACTGAATGAAAGGAGCTGGCATCTCACTCTCTTTGAATCTTCTTTATCATGCTAAGAGGAGCAGTAAAAAGCAAAAAATTTCAGAATTGCACATTGCAATGCGGAGAAATTACTGTTTGTGCATTTACAATATTCATTGATTTTTGCCATTGAAAAACATCATGTTATTCATATACCAGAAATGTTTGAAGCTACTGACTGAATGAAAGGAGCTGGCATCTCACTCTCTTTGAATCTTCTTTATCATGCTAAGAGGAGCAGGAAAAAGCAAAAAATTTCCGAATTGCACCTTGCAATGCGGAGAAATTACTGTTTGTGCATTTACAATATTCATTGATTTTTGCCATTGAAAAACGTCCAGAAATGTTTGAAGCTACTGACTGAATGAAAGGATCTGGCATCTCACTCTCTTTGAATCTTCTTTATCATGCTAAGAGGAGCAGGAAAAAGCAAAAAATTTCAGAATTGCACCTTGCAATGCGGAGAAATTACTGTTTGTGCATTTACAATATTCATTGATTTTTGGCATTAAAAAACGTCCAGGAATGATTGAAGCTACTGACTGAATGAAAGGAGCTGGCATCTCACTCTCTTTGAATCTTCTTTATCATGCTAAGAGGAGCAGGAAAAAGCAAAAAATTTCCGAATTGCACCTTGCAATGCGGAGAAATTACTGTTTGTGCATTTACAATATTCATTGATTTTTGCCATTGAAAAACGTCCAGAAATGATTGAAGCTACTGACTGAATGAAAGGAGCTGGCATCTCACTCTCTTTGAATCTTCTTTATCATGCTAAGAGGAGCAGGAAAAAGCAAAAAATTTCAGAATTGCACCTTGCAATGCAGAGAAATTACTGTTTGTGCATTTACAATATTCATTGATTTTTGCCATTGAAAAACATCATGTTATTCATATACCAGAAATGTTTGAAGCTACTGACTGAATGAAAGGAGCTGGCATCTCACTCTCTTTGAATCTTCTTTATCATGCTAAGAGGAGCAGGAAAAAGCAAAAAATTTCAGAATTGCACCTTGCAATGCGGAGAAATTACTGTTTGTGCATTTACAATATTCATTGATTTTTGCCATTGAAAAACGTCCAGAAATGATTGAAGCTACTGACTGAATGAAAGGAGCTGGCATCTCACTCTCTTTGAATCTTCTTTATCATGCTAAGAGGAGCAGGAAAAAGCAAAAAATTTCAGAATTGCACCTTGCAATACTGAGAAATTACTGTTTGTGCATTTACAATATTCATTGATTTTTGCCATTGAAAAACATCGTTATTCATATACCAGAAATGTTTGAAGCTACTGACTGAATGAAAGGAGCTGGCATCTCACTCTCTTTGAATCTTCTTTATCATGCTAAGAGAAGCAGGAAAAAGCAAAAAATTTCAGAATTGCACCTTGCAATGCGGAGAAATTACTGTTTGTGCATTTACAATATTCATTGATTTTTGCCATTGAAAAACGTCCAGAAATGATTGAAGCTACTGACTGAATGAAAGGAGCTGGCATCTCACTCTCTTTGAATCTTCTTTATCATGCTAAGAGGAGCAGGAAAAAGCAAAAAATTTCAGAATTGCACCTTGCAATGCGGAGAAATTACTGTTTGTGCATTTACAATATTCATTGATTTTTGCCATTGAAAAACGTCCAGAAATGATTGAAGCTACTGACTGAATGAAAGGAGCTGGCATCTCACTCTCTTTGAATCTTCTTTATCATGCTAAGAGGAGCAGGAAAAAGCAAAAAATTTCAGAATTGCACCTTGCAATACTGAGAAATTACTGTTTGTGCATTTACAATATTCATTGATTTTTGCCATTGAAAAACATCGTTATTCATATACCAGAAATGTTTGAAGCTACTGACTGAATGAAAGGAGCTGGCATCTCACTCTCTTTGAATCTTCTTTATCATGCTAAGAGAAGCAGGAAAAAGCAAAAAATTTCAGAATTGCACCTTGCAATGCGGAGAAATTACTGTTTGTGCATTTACAATATTCATTGATTTTTGCCATTGAAAAACGTCCAGAAATGATTGAAGCTACTGACTGAATGAAAGGAGCTGGCATCTCACTCTCTTTGAATCTTCTTTATCATGCTAAGAGGAGCAGGAAAAAGCAAAAAATTTCAGAATTGCACCTTGCAATGCGGAGAAATTACTGTTTGTGCATTTACAATATTCATTGATTTTTGCCATTGAAAAACGTCCAGAAATGATTGAAGCTACTGACTGAATGAAAGGAGCTGGCATCTCACTCTCTTTGAATCTTCTTTATCATGCTAAGAGGAGCAGGAAAAAGCAAAAAATTTCAGAATTGCACCTTGCAATGCAGAGAAATTACTGTTTGTGCATTTACAATATTCATTGATTTTTGCCATTGAAAAACATCATGTTATTCATATACCAGAAATGTTTGAAGCTACTGACTGAATGAAAGGAGCTGGCATCTCACTCTCTTTGAATCTTCTTTATCATGCTAAGAGGAGCAGGAAAAAGCAAAAAATTTCAGAATTGCACCTTGCAATGCGGAGAAATTACTGTTTGTGCATTTACAATATTCATTGATTTTTGCCATTGAAAAACGTCCAGAAATGATTGAAGCTACTGACTGAATGAAAGGAGCTGGCATCTCACTCTCTTTGAATCTTCTTTATCATGCTAAGAGGAGCAGGAAAAAGCAAAAAATTTCAGAATTGCACCTTGCAATACTGAGAAATTACTGTTTGTGCATTTACAATATTCATTGATTTTTGCCATTGAAAAACATCGTTATTCATATACCAGAAATGTTTGAAGCTACTGACTGAATGAAAGGAGCTGGCATCTCACTCTCTTTGAATCTTCTTTATCATGCTAAGAGGAGCAGGAAAAAGCAAAAAATTTCAGAATTGCACCTTGCAATGCGGAGAAATTACTGTTTGTGCATTTACAATATTCATTGATTTTTGCCATTGAAAAACGTCCAGAAATGATTGAAGCTACTGACTGAATGAAAGGAGCTGGCATCTCACTCTCTTTGAATCTTCTTTATCATGCTAAGAGGAGCAGGAAAAAGCAAAAAATTTCAGAATTGCACCTTGCAATGCGGAGAAATTACTGTTTGTGCATTTACAATATTCATTGATTTTTGCCATTGAAAAACATCATGTTATTCATATACCAGAAATGATTGAAGCTACTGACTGAATGAAAGGAGCTGGCATCTCACTCTCTTTGAATCTTCTTTATCATGCTAAGAGGAGCAGGAAAAAGCAAAAAATTTCAGAATTGCACCTTGCAATGCGGAGAAATTACTGTTTGTGCATTTACAATATTCATTGATTTTTGCCATTGAAAAACGTCCAGAAATGATTGAAGCTACTGACTGAATGAAAGGAGCTGGCATCTCACTCTCTTTGAATCTTCTTTATCATGCTAAGAGGAGCAGGAAAAAGCAAAAAATTTCAGAATTGCACCTTGCAATGCGGAGAAATTACTGTTTGTGCATTTACAATATTCATTGATTTTTGCCATTGAAAAACATCATGTTATTCATATACCAGAAATGTTTGAAGCTACTGACTGAATGAAAGGAGCTGGCATCTCACTCTCTTTGAACCTTCTTTATCATGCTAAGAGGAGCAGGAAAAAGAAAAAAATTTCAGAATTGCACATTGCAATGCGGAGAAATTACTGTTTGTGCATTTACAATATTCATTGATTTTTGCCATTGAAAAACGTCCAGAAATGTTTGAAGCTACTGACTGAATGAAAGGAGCTGGCATCTCACTCTCTTTGAATCTTCTTTATCATGCTATGAGGAGCAGGAAAAAGCAAAAAATTTCAGAATTGCACCTTGCAATGCGGAGAAATTACTGTTTGTGCATTTACAATATTCATTGATTTTTGCCATTGAAAAACGTCCAGAAATGATTGAAGCTACTGACTGAATGAAAGGAGCTGGCATCTCACTCTCTTTGAATCTTCTTTATCATGCTAAGAGGAGCAGGAAAAAGCAAAAAATTTCAGATTTGCACCTTGCAATGCGGAGAAATTACTGTTTGTGCATTTACAATATTCATTGATTTTTGCCATTGAAAAACGTCCAGAAATGATTGAAGCTACTGACTGAATGAAAGGAGCTGGCATCTCACTCTCTTTGAATCTTCTTTATCATGCTAAGAGGAGCAGGAAAAAGCAAAAAATTTCAGAATTGCACCGTGCAATGCGGAGAAATTACTGTTTGTGCATTTACAATATTCATTGATTTTTGCCATTGAAAAACATCATGTTATTCATATACCAGAAATGTTTGAAGCTACTGACTGAATGAAAGGAGCTGGCATCTCACTCTCTTTGAATCTTCTTTATCATGCTAAGAGGAGCAGGATAAAGCAAAAAATTTCAGAATTGCAACTTGCAATGCGGAGAAATTACTGTTTGTGCATTTACAATATTCATTGATTTTTGCCATTGAAAAACATCATGTTATTCATATACCAGAAATGATTGAAGCTACTGACTGAATGAAAGGACCTGGCATCTCACTCTCTTTGAATCTTCTTTATCATGCTAAGAGGAGCAGGAAAAAGCAAAAAATTTCAGAATTGCACCTTGCAATGCGGAGAAATTACTGTTTGTGCATTTACAATATTCATTGATTTTTGCCATTGAAAAACGTCCAGAAATGATTGAAGCTACTGACTGAATGAAAGGAGCTGGCATCTCACTCTCTTTGAATCTTCTTTATCATGCTAAGAGGAGCAGGAAAAAGCAAAAAATTTCAGAATTGCACCTTGCAATACTGAGAAATTACTGTTTGTGCATTTACAATATTCATTGATTTTTCCCATTGAAAAACATCGTTATTCATATACCAGAAATGTTTGAAGCTACTGACTGAATGAAAGGAGCTGGCATCTCACTCTCTTTGAATCTTCTTTATCATGCTAAGAGGAGCAGGAAAAAGCAAAAAATTTCAGAATTGCACCTTGCAATGCGGAGAAATTACTGTTTGTGCATTTACAATATCCATTGATTTTTGCCATTGAAAAATGTCCAGAAATGATTGAAGCTACTGACTGAATGAAAGGAGCTGGCATCTCACTCTCTTTGAATCTTCTTTATCATGCTAAGAGGAGCAGGAAAAAGCAAAAAATTTCAGAATTGCACCTTGCAATGCGGAGAAATTACTGTTTGTGCATTTACAATATTCATTGATTTTTGCCATTGAAAAACGACCAGAAATGATTGAAGCTACTGACTGAATGAAAGGAGCTGGCATCTCACTCTCTTTGAATCTTCTTTATCATGCTAAGAGGAGCAGGAAAAAGCAAAAAATTGGAGAATTGCACCTTGCAATGCGGAGAAATTACTGTTTGTGCATTTACAATATTCATTGATTTTTGCCATTGAAAAACGTCCAGAAATGATTGAAGCTACTGACTGAATGAAAGGAGCTGGCATCTCACTCTCTTTGAATCTTCTTTATCATGCTAAGAGGAGCAGGAAAAAGCAAAAAATTTCAGAATTGCACCTTGCAATGCGGAGAAATTCCTGTTTGTGCATTTACAATATTCATTGATTTTCGCCATTGAAAAACATCATGTTATTCATATACCAGAAATGTTTGAAGCTACTGACTGAATGAAAGGAGCTGGCATCTCACTCTCTTTGAATCTTCTTTATCATGCTAAGAGGAGCAGGAAAAAGCAAAAAATTTCAGAATTGCACCTTGCAATGCGGAGAAATTACTGTTTGTGCATTTACAATATTCATTGATTTTTGCCATTGAAAAACGTCCAGAAATGATTGAAGCTACTGACTGAATGAAAGGAGCTGGCATCTCAATCTCTTTGAATCTTCTTTATCATGCTAAGAGGAGCAGGAAAAAGCAAAAAATTTCAGAATTGCACCTTGCAATGCGGAGAAATTACTGTTTGTGCATTTACAATATTCATTGATTTTTGCCATTGAAAAACATCATGTTATTCATATACCAGATATGTTTGAAGCTACTGACTGAATGAAAGGAGCTGGCATCTCACTCTCTTTGAATCTTCTTTATCATGCTAAGAGGAGCAGGAAAAAGCAAAAAATTTCAGAATTGCACCTTGCAATGCGGAGAAATTACTGTTTGTGCATTTACAATATTCATTGATTTTTGCCAATGAAAAACATCATGTTATTCATATACCAGAAATGATTGAAGCTACTGACTGAATGAAAGGACCTGGCATCTCACTCTCTTTGAATCTTCTTTATCATGCTAAGAGGAGCAGGAAAAAGCAAAAAATTTCAGAATTGCACCTTGCAATGCGGAGAAATTACTGTTTGTGCATTTACAATATTCATTGATTTTTGCCATTGAAAAACGTCCAGAAATGATTGAAGCTACTGACTGAATGAAAGGAGCTGGCATCTCACTCTCTTTGAATCTTCTTTATCATGCTAAGAGGAGCAGGAAAAAGCAAAAAATTTCAGAATTGCACCTTGCAATGCGGAGAAATTACTGTTTGTGCATTTACAATATTCATTGATTTTTGCCATTGAAAAACATCATGTTATTCATATACCAGAAATGTTTGAAGCTACTGACTTAATGAAAGGAGCTGGCATCTCACTCTCTTTGAATCTTCTTTATCATGCTAAGAGGAGCACTAAAAAGCAAAAAATTTCAGAATTGCACCTTGCAATGCGGAGAAATTACTGTTTGTGCATTTACAATATTCATTGATTTTTGCCATTGAAAAACATCATGTTATTCATATACCAGAAATGATTGAAGCTACTGACTGAATGAAAGGAGCTGGCATCTCACTCTCTTTGAATCTTCTTTATCATGCTAAGAGGAGCAGGAAAAAGCAAAAAATTTCAGAATTGCACCTTGCAATGCAGAGAAATTACTGTTTGTGCATTTACAATATTCATTGATTTTTGCCATTGAAAAACATCATGTTATTGATATACCAGAAATGATTGAAGCTACTGACTGAATGAAAGGAGCTGGCATCTCACTCTCTTTGAATCTTCTTTATCATGCTAAGAGGAGCAGGAAAAAGCAAAAAATTTCAGAATTGCACCTTGCAATGCGGAGAAATTACTGTTTGTGCATTTACAATATTCATTGATTTTTGCCATTGAAAAACGTCCAGAAATGATTGAAGCTACTGACTGAATGAAAGGAGCTGGCATCTCACTCTCTTTGAATCTTCTTTATCATGCTAAGAGAAGCAGGAAAAAGCAAAAAATTTCAGAATTGCACCTTGCAATGCGGAGAAATTACTGTTTGTGCATTTACAATATTCATTGATTTTTGCCATTGAAAAACATCCAGAAATGATTGAAGCTACTGACTGAATGAAAGGAGCTGGCATCTCACTCTCTTTGAATCTTCTTTATCATGCTAAGAGGAGCAGGAAAAAGCAAAAAATTTCAGAATTGCACCTTGCAATGCGGAGAAATTACTGTTTGTGCATTTACAATATTCATTGATTTTTGCCATTGAAAAACGTCCAGAAATGATTGAAGCTACTGACTGAATGAAAGGAGCTGGCATCTCACTCTCTTTGAATCTTCTTTATCATGCTAAGAGGAGCAGGAAAAAGCAAAAAATTTCAGAATTGCACCTTGCAATGCGGCGAAATTACTGTTTGTGCATTTACAATATTCATTGATTTTTGCCATTGAAAAACGTCCAGAAATGATTGAAGCTACTGACTGAATGAAAGGAGCTGGCATCTCACTCTCTTTGAATCTTCTTTATCATGCTAAGAGGAGCAGTAAAAAGCAAAAAATTTCAGAATTGAACATTGCAATGCGGAGAAATTACTGTTTGTGCATTTACAATATTCATTGATTTTTGCCATTGAAAAACATCATGTTATTCATATACCAGAAATGTTTGAAGCTACTGACTGAATGAAAGGAGCTGGCATCTCACTCTCTTTGAATCTTCTTTATCATGCTAAGAGGAGCAGGAAAAAGCAAAAAATTTCCGAATTGCACCTTGCAATGCGGAGAAATTACTGTTTGTGCATTTACAATATTCATTGATTTTTGCCATTGAAAAACGTCCAGAAATGTTTGAAGCTACTGACTGAATGAAAGGATCTGGCATCTCACTCTCTTTGAATCTTCTTTATCATGCTAAGAGGAGCAGGAAAAAGCAAAAAATTTCAGAATTGCACCTTGCAATGCGGAGAAATTACTGTTTGTGCATTTACAATATTCATTGATTTTTGCCATTAAAAAACATCCAGAAATGATTGAAGCTACTGACTGAATGAAAGGAGCTGGCATCTCACTCTCTTTGAATCTTCTTTATCATGCTAAGAGGAGCAGGAAAAAGCAAAAAATTTCCGAATTGCACCTTGCAATGCGGAGAAATTACTGTTTGTGCATTTACAATATTCATTGATTTTTGCCATTGAAAAACGTCCAGAAATGATTGAAGCTACTGACTGAATGAAAGGAGCTGGCATCTCACTCTCTTTGAATCTTCTTTATCATGCTAAGAGGAGCAGGAAAAAGCAAAAAATTTCAGAATTGCACCTTGCAATGCAGAGAAATTACTGTTTGTGCATTTACAATATTCATTGATTTTTGCCATTGAAAAACATCATGTTATTCATATACCAGAAATGTTTGAAGCTACTGACTGAATGAAAGGAGCTGGCATCTCACTCTCTTTGAATCTTCTTTATCATGCTAAGAGGAGCAGGAAAAAGCAAAAAATTTCAGAATTGCACCTTGCAATGCGGAGAAATTACTGTTTGTGCATTTACAATATTCATTGATTTTTGCCATTGAAAAACGTCCAGAAATGATTGAAGCTACTGACTGAATGAAAGGAGCTGGCATCTCACTCTCTTTGAATCTTCTTTATCATGCTAAGAGGAGCAGGAAAAAGCAAAAAATTTCAGAATTGCACCTTGCAATACTGAGAAATTACTGTTTGTGCATTTACAATATTCATTGATTTTTGCCATTGAAAAACATCGTTATTCATATACCAGAAATGTTTGAAGCTACTGACTGAATGAAAGGAGCTGGCATCTCACTCTCTTTGAATCTTCTTTATCATGCTAAGAGAAGCAGGAAAAAGCAAAAAATTTCAGAATTGCACCTTGCAATGCGGAGAAATTACTGTTTGTGCATTTACAATATTCATTGATTTTTGCCATTGAAAAACGTCCAGAAATGATTGAAGCTACTGACTGAATGAAAGGAGCTGGCATCTCACTCTCTTTGAATCTTCTTTATCATGCTAAGAGGAGCAGGAAAAAGCAAAAAATTTCAGAATTGCACCTTGCAATGCGGAGAAATTACTGTTTGTGCATTTACAATATTCATTGATTTTTGCCATTGAAAAACGTCCAGAAATGATTGAAGCTACTGACTGAATGAAAGGAGCTGGCATCTCACTCTCTTTGAATCTTCTTTATCAGGCTAAGAGGAGCAGGAAAAAGCAAAAAATTTCAGAATTGCACCTTGCAATGCGGAGAAATTACTGTTTGTGCATTTACAATATTCATTGATTTTTGTCATTGAAAAACATCATGTTATTCATATACCAGAAATGTTTGAAGCTACTGACTGAATGAAAGGAGCTGGCATCTCACTCTCTTTGAATCTTCTTTATCATGCTAAGAGGAGCAGGAAAAAGCAAAAAATTTCAGAATTGCACCTTGCAATGCGGAGAAATTACTGTTTGTGCATTTACAATATTCATTGATTTTTGCCATTGAAAAACATCATGTTATTCATATACCAGAAATGATTGAAGCTACTGACTGAATGAAAGGAGCTGGCATCTCACTCTCTTTGAATCTTCTTTATCATGCTAAGAGGAGCAGGAAAAAGCAAAAAATTTCAGAATTGCACCTTGCAATGCGGAGAAATTACTGTTTGTGCATTTACAATATTCATTGATTTTTGCCATTGAAAAACGTCCAGAAATGATTGAAGCTACTGACTGAATGAAAGGAGCTGGCATCTCACTCTCTTTGAATCTTCTTTATCATGCTAAGAGGAGCAGGAAAAAGCAAAAAATTTCAGAATTGCACCTTGCAATGCGGAGAAATTACTGTTTGTGCATTTACAATATTCATTGATTTTTGCCATTGAAAAACATCATGTTATTCATATACCAGAAATGATTGAAGCTACTGACTGAATGAAAGGAGCTGGCATCTCACTCTCTTTGAATCTTCTTTATCATGCTAAGAGGAGCAGGAAAAAGCAAAAAATTTCAGAATTGCACCTTGCAATGCGGAGAAATTACTGTTTGTGCATTTACAATATTCATTGATTTTTGCCATTGAAAAACGTCCAGAAATGATTGAAGCTACTGACTGAATGAAAGGAGCTGGCATCTCACTCTCTTTGAATCTTCTTTATCATGCTAAGAGGAGCAGGAAAAAGCAAAAAATTTCAGAATTGCACCTTGCAATGCGGAGAAATTACTGTTTGTGCATTTACAATATTCATTGATTTTTGCCATTGAAAAACATCATGTTATTCATATACCAGAAATGTTTGAAGCTACTGACTGAATGAAAGGAGCTGGCATCTAACTCTCTTTGAATCTTCTTTATCATGCTAAGAGGAGCAGGAAAAAGAAAAAAATTTCAGAATTGCACATTGCAATGCGGAGAAATTACTGTTTGTGCATTTACAATATTCATTGATTTTTGCCATTGAAAAACGTCCAGAAATGTTTGAAGCTACTGACTGAATGAAAGGAGCTGGCATCTCACTCTCTTTGAATCTTCTTTATCATGCTATGAGGAGCAGGAAAAAGCAAAAAATTTCAGAATTGCACCTTGCAATGCGGAGAAATTACTGTTTGTGCATTTACAATATTCATTGATTTTTGCCATTGAAAAACGTCCAGAAATGATTGAAGCTACTGACTGAATGAAAGGAGCTGGCATCTCACTCTCTTTGAATCTTCTTTATCATGCTAAGAGGAGCAGGAAAAAGCAAAAAATTTCAGATTTGCACCTTGCAATGCGGAGAAATTACTGTTTGTGCATTTACAATATTCATTGATTTTTGCCATTGAAAAACGTCCAGAAATGATTGAAGCTACTGACTGAATGAAAGGAGCTGGCATCTCACTCTCTTTGAATCTTCTTTATCATGCTAAGAGGAGCAGGAAAAAGCAAAAAATTTCAGAATTGCACCTTGCAATGCGGAGAAATTACTGTTTGTGCATTTACAATATTCATTGATTTTTGCCATTGAAAAACATCATGTTATTCATATACCAGAAATGTTTGAAGCTACTGACTGAATGAAAGGAGCTGGCATCTCACTCTCTTTGAATCTTCTTTATCATGCTAAGAGGAGCAGGATAAAGCAAAAAATTTCAGAATTGCAACTTGCAATGCGGAGAAATTACTGTTTGTGCATTTACAATATTCATTGATTTTTGCCATTGAAAAACATCATGTTATTCATATACCAGAAATGATTGAAGCTACTGACTGAATGAAAGGACCTGGCATCTCACTCTCTTTGAATCTTCTTTATCATGCTAAGAGGAGCAGGAAAAAGCAAAAAATTTCAGAATTGCACCTTGCAATGCAGAGAAATTACTGTTTGTGCATTTACAATATTCATTGATTTTTGCCATTGAAAAACGTCCAGAAATGATTGAAGCTACTGACTGAATGAAAGGAGCTGGCATCTCACTCTCTTTGAATCTTCTTTATCATGCTAAGAGGAGCAGGAAAAAGCAAAAAATTTCAGAATTGCACCTTGCAATGCGGAGAAATTACTGTTTGTGCATTTACAATATTCATTGATTTTTGCCATTGAAAAACATCATGTTATTCATATACCAGAAATGATTGAAGCTACTGACTGAATGAAAGGAGCTGGCATCTCACTCTCTTTCAATCTTCTTTATCATGCTAAGAGGAGCAGGAAAAAGCAAAAAATTTCAGAATTGCACCTTGCAATGCGGAGAAATTACTGTTTGTGCATTTACAATATTCATTGATTTTTGCCATTGAAAAACATCATGTTATTGATATACCAGAAATGATTGAAGCTACTGACTGAATGAAAGGAGCTGGCATCTCACTCTCTTTGAATCTTCTTTATCATGCTAAGAGGAGCAGGAAAAAGCAAAAAATTTCAGAATTGCACCTTGCAATGCGGAGAAATTACAGTTTGTGCATTTACAATATTCATTGATTTTTGCCATTGAAAAACGTCCAGAAATGATTGAAGCTACTGACTGAATGAAAGGAGCTGGCATCTCACTCTCTTTGAATCTTCTTTATCATGCTAAGAGGAGCAGGAAAAAGCAAAAAATTTCAGAATTGCACCTTGCAATGCGGAGAAATTACTGTTTGTGCATTTACAATATTCATTGATTTTTGCCATTGAAAAACGTCCAGAAATGTTTGAAGCTACTGACTGAATGAAAGGAGCTGGCATCTCACTCTCTTTGAATCTTCTTTATCATGCTAAGAGGAGCAGGAAAAAGCAAAAAATTTCAGAATTGCACCTTGCAATGCGGAGAAATTACTGTGCATTTACAATATTCATTGATTCTTGCCATTGAAAAACGTCCAGAAATGATTGAAGCTACTGACTGAATGAAAGGAGCTGGCATCTCACTCTCTTTGAATCTTCTTTATCATGCTAAGAGGAGCAGGAAAAAGCAAAAAATTTCAGAATTGCACCTTGCAATGCGGAGAAATTTCTGTTTGTGCATTTACAATATTCATTGATTTTTGCCATTGAAAAACGTCCAGAAATGATTGAAGCTACTGACTGAATGAAAGGAACTGGCATCTCACTCTCTTTGAATCTTATTTATCATGCTAAGATGAGCAGGAAAAAGCAAAAAATTTCAGAATTGCACCTTGCAATGCAGAGAAATTACTTTTTGTGCATTTACAATATTCATTGATTTTTGCCATTGAAAAACATCATGTTATTCATATACCAGAAATGTTTGAAGCTACTGACTGAATGAAAGGAGCTGGCATCTCACTCTCTTTGAATCTTCTTTATCATGCTAAGAGGAGCAGGAAAAAGCAAAAAATTTCAGAATTGCACCTTGCAATGCGGAGAAATTACTGTTTGTGCATTTACAATATTCATTGATTTTTGCCATTGAAAAACGTCCAGAAATGATTGAAGCTACTGACTGAATGAAAGGAGCTGGCATCTCACTCTCTTTGAATCTTCTTTATCATGCTAAGAGGAGCAGGAAAAAGCAAAAAATTTCAGAATTGCACCTTGCAATACTGAGAAATTACTGTTTGTGCATTTACAATATTCATTGATTTTTCCCATTGAAAAACATCGTTATTCATATACCAGAAATGTTTGAAGCTACTGACTGGATGAAAGGAGCTGGCATCTCACTCTCTTTGAATCTTCTTTATCATGCTAAGAGGAGCAGGAAAAAGCAAAAAATTTCAGAATTGCACCTTGCAATGCGGAGAAATTACTGTTTGTGCATTTACAATATTCATTGATTTTTGCCATTGAAAAACGTCCAGAAATGATTGAAGCTACTGACTGAATGAAAGGAGCTGGCATCTCACTCTCTTTGAATCTTCTTTATCATGCTAAGAGGAGCAGGAAAAAGCAAAAAATTTCAGAATTGCACCTTGCAATGCGGAGAAATTACTGTTTGTGCATTTACAATATTCATTGATTTTTGCCATTGAAAAACATCATGTTATTCATATACCAGAAATGATTGAAGCTACTGACTGAATGAAAGGAGCTGGCATCTCACTCTCTTTGAATCTTCTTTATCATGCTAAGAGGAGCAGGAAAAAGCAAAAAATTTCAGAATTGCACCTTGCAATGCGGAGAAATTACTGTTTGTGCATTTACAATATTCATTGATTTTTGCCATTGAAAAACGTCCAGAAATGATTGAAGCTACTGACTGAATGAAAGGAGCTGGCATCTCACTCTCTTTGAATCTTCTTTATCATGCTAAGAGGAGCAGGAAAAAGCAAAAAATTTCAGAATTGCACCTTGCAATGCGGAGAAATTACTGTTTGTGCATTTACAATATTCATTGATTTTTGCCATTGAAAAACATCATGTTATTCATATACCAGAAATGATTGAAGCTACTGACTGAATGAAAGGAGCTGGCATCTCACTCTCTTTGAATCTTCTTTATCATGCTAAGAGGAGCAGGAAAAAGCAAAAAATTTCAAAATTGCACCTTGCAATGCGGAGAAATTACTGTTTGTGCATTTACAATATTCATTGATTTTTGCCATTGAAAAACGTCCAGAAATGATTGAAGCTACTGACTGAATGAAAGGAGCTGGCATCTCACTCTCTTTGAATCTTCTTTATCATGCTAAGAGGAGCAGGAAAAAGCAAAAAATTTCAGAATTGCACCTTGCAATGCGGAGAAATTACTGTTTGTGCATTTACAATATTCATTGATTTTTGCCATTGAAAAACATCATGTTATTCATATACCAGAAATGTTTGAAGCTACTGACTGAATGAAAGGAGCTGGCATCTCACTCTCTTTGAATCTTCTTTATCATGCTAAGAGGAGCAGGAAAAAGCAAAAAATTTCAGAATTGCACTTTGCAATGCAGAGAAATTACTGTTTGTGCATTTACAATATTCATTGATTTTTGCTATTGAAAAACGTCCACAAATGATTGAAGCTACTGACTGAATGAAAGGAGCTGGCATCTCACTCTCTTTGAATCTTCTTTATCATGCTAAGAGGAGCAGGAAAAAGCAAAAAATTTCAGAATTGCACCTTGCAATGCGGAGAAATTACTGTTTGTGCATTTACAATATTCATTGATTTTTGCCATTGAAAAACATCATGTTATTCATATACCAGAAATGTTTGAAGCTACTGACTGAATGAAAGGAGCTGGCATCTCACTCTCTTTGAATATTCTTTATCATGCTAAGAGGAGCAGGAAAAACTAAAAAATTTCAGAATTGCACCTTGCAATGCGGAGAAATTACTGTTTGTGCATTTACAATATTCATTGATTTTTGCCATTGAAAAACGACCAGAAATGATTGAAGCTACTGACTGAATGAAAGGAGCTGGCATCTCACTCTCTTTGAATCTTCTTTATCATGCTAAGAGGAGCAGGAAAAAGCAAAAAATTTCAGAATTGCACCTTGCAATGCGGAGAAATTACTGTTTGTGCATTTACAATATTCATTGATTTTTGCCATTGAAAAACGTCCAGAAATGATTGAAGCTACTGACTGAATGAAAGGAGCTGGCATCTCACTCTCTTTGAATCTTCTTTATCATGCTAAGAGGAGCAGGAAAAAGCAAAAAATTTCAGAATTGCTCCTTGCAATGCGGAGAAATTCCTGTTTGTGCATTTACAATATTCATTGATTTTTGCCATTGAAAAACATCATGTTATTCATATACCAGAAATGTTTGAAGCTACTGACTGAATGAAAGGAGCTGGCATCTCACTCTCTTTGAATCTTCTTTATCATGCTAAGAGGAGCAGGAAAAAGCAAAAAATTTCAGAATTGCACCTTGCAATGCGGAGAAATTACTGTTTGTGCATTTACAATATTCATTGATTTTTGCCATTGAAAAACGTCCAGAAATGATTGAAGCTACTGACTGAATGAAAGGAGCTGGCATCTCAATCTCTTTGAATATTCTTTATCATGCAAAGAGGAGCAGGAAAAAGCAAAAAATTTCAGAATTGCACCTTGCAATGCGGGGAAATTACTGTTTGTGCATTTACAATATTCATTGATTTTTGCCATTGAAAAACATCATGTTATTCATATACCAGATATGTTTGAAGCTACTGACCGAATGAAAGGAGCTGGCATCTCACTCTCTTTGAATCTTCTTTATCATGCTAAGAGGAGCAGGAAAAAGCAAAAAATTTCAGAATTGCACCTTGCAATGTGGAGAAATTACTGTTTGTGCATTTACAATATTCATTGATTTTTGCCAATGAAAAACATCATGTTATTCATATACCAGAAATGATTGAAGCTACTGACTGAATGAAAGGACCTGGCATCTCACTCTCTTTGAATCTTCTTTATCATGCTAAGAGGAGCAGGAAAAAGCAAAAAATTTCAGAATTGCACCTTGCAATGCGGAGAAATTACTGTTTGTGCATTTACAATATTCATTGATTTTTGCCATTGAAAAACGTCCAGAAATGATTGAAGCTACTGACTGAATGAAAGGAGCTGGCATCTCACTCTCTTTGAATCTTCTTTATCATGCTAAGAGGAGCAGGAAAAAGCAAAAAATTTCAGAATTGCACCTTGCAATGCGGAGAAATTACTGTTTGTGCATTTACAATATTCATTGATTTTTGCCATTGAAAAACATCATGTTATTCATATACCAGAAATGATTGAAGCTACTGACTGAATGAAAGGAGCTGGCATCTCACTCTCTTTGAATCTTCTTTATCATGCTAAGAGGAGCAGGAAAAAGCAAAAAATTTCAGAATTGCACCTTGCAATGCGGAGAAATTACTGTTTGTGCATTTACAATATTCATTGATTTTTGCCATTGAAAAACATCATGTTATTGATATACCAGAAATGATTGAAGCTACTGACTGAATGAAAGGAGCTGGCATCTCACTCTCTTTGAATCTTCTTTATCATGCTAAGAGGAGCAGGAAAAAGCAAAAAATTTCAGAATTGCACCTTGCAATGCGGAGAAATTACTGTTTGTGCATTTACAATATTCATTGATTTTTGCCATTGA